>NW_015505742.1:919172-937966 GCF_001515645.1 Sinocyclocheilus grahami | reverse complement strand
GGACTGTGCATGTTTTAGATGGAAAACTCTAGATACTAAAAAAAAGAAAGATAAATTCTGTGAGAGAACAGAATACATTGGGGGGAAAAAATATGTTGAACCCCAACTGTAAATGACAAAAGGATAAAAGCAACCATATGACATAGTTAGAAATGTTTATAAGCCAAAGGCAATTCCGTCAGACAGTACTACTCAAGGCAGATACGGAAACATGCGTCAATATGAAGACGTGAGGCCACAGAATGATGCATCCTGATGGATTCTTCTCAGAAGACAAAGAAGCTACAGCTGTCACCGTCTGGGCGTCTGCAACTCAGAGGAGGAACACCGTAGACTTTATACTGTCATACAAACCACATGCTACACACACAAACACGCTACTCGCGGCAACAATAAGCCCAGACTGACTGGATGGACATGAAAGGTATTAGGATATCACCATATCAAAGTGTGCTTAAATGCATTCACACCGTACTATTCCGCATGGTGGGGAAAAACAGATGAAAGCCTCGTTCTTTTGTTCCAACGTTAAGCCTCAGTTGGAGCACAGTCATTAGCGGGGATGATGGCTCTTTACATGGGGAAGCGTCATTCTTGTCATCTGCCTCCTGCTCGCTGTCTCTCCAGACGCACGGGAATCATCAATGGACCAAAGGACTGATTCTCAGGCTCCCTTTCTCCTCAGAGATTATGTTTCTCATGAAAAATGACTAAAACCCCCTTCGCTGAGCCTAAGCAACACTTTTTCTGTCTTCACTCTGATCAATGCCTTGACAACGGTAAACGTGTTGTATGCATGTGACTAACACGCATAAATTGAGAGATGGCAGGAAAATATCAAAAGGTGCTTGAAGAAGAACGGGACAGCAACTGCTAGAATCCAGATGGAGGGAAACTAAAAATGAAAAGTCAATTTAAACAGTCGATATTATTGATTTACGTGTTCACCTCCCACTGACTTCAACCGCTGCATCGTCCTTATTAGTGGGGCTTGTTAAGGCATGGATCACTATTACTATTGCTCACACTGATTTGAACAAACCGCTGACCACTAATCTTTGGTGCAAAACACATGGAGCAGTATTTCTTAAACACTCAATCAATGACGTCTCAGATGTGTTTTGGTGTGATTCTTTAAAGAAAGCAAATTTTGCCTGGTGGACAATAAAATGCATCCACAAATAATAAAAAACAACCACCTAGCAACCCCCCAGAACACCCCAGCAACAACACTGTAATGACAAAA
The DNA here is from genome assembly GCF_001515645.1 of Sinocyclocheilus grahami. Classification (NCBI taxonomy): domain Eukaryota; kingdom Metazoa; phylum Chordata; class Actinopteri; order Cypriniformes; family Cyprinidae; genus Sinocyclocheilus; species Sinocyclocheilus grahami. The sequence goes on along the minus strand of NW_015505742.1, from coordinate 936,720 downwards.
TCTTAACAACCATATAGCAACTTCCCAGAAACAATCCAGAACACCCACAAAGCAACGCGGTACAACCAGTCATTATTGATAACTAACACAAAAACTACAACTATTTTAAAGAAAGAAAGATAAATTCGGTTATTGAAATAAAGTTAAACTAAAATAAAATGGCAGTAGCAGATGAAAAAATTTAACTAAAAAAAAAACTAAAACTGAAATAAAAATAGATTAAAGTGAAGAAAAGATTTAAAACATTAAAATCTAAAAATATATAACATATACAAATATTTACATATATATACACACACACACATATATATTTACATATACATACATACATACATACACATGCATATTATATATGTATGTCAAATATATAACAGATATACATAAAATATAATATTTACATTATATATATACACACATATATATATAAATGAGCTTTGTAAAAATCTACGCGTTTCAGAAAGGCGGGGCATAGAGGAGAAACAATAATGTACAGTATGTGGAAAATAATGTGTTTTTTTAACCTTAAACCACAAACACATTTCATTACACCAAATACACAAAATAATGTTCTTTTTAGCAACATCATATGACCCCTTTAACTCTTGCAAGTGAAGATATTATTTTAGCTAAAAACAGCTGGAAGGTCTTTTAAGTTTCTGTGAGAGCAAGTTTAGAAACGTGTCTCATTACAAATCTATCTGTAATCATCTGTCTACGAAAAAATTTCCAAATGCATGTTAAACTCACAGCACATGCAGAAATGGAGTTCACTGCATTTACTATGACACTGCATAACAGAGCATTAGTGGCCACCCAGAACCCCCTAGCAACCGCATAGCAACACTCACAGCACACTAGCATCTGAAGACAATGTCAAAGTCTAATTTCTCCTTGCATCAGTCAATATGTTCGTAACAATCATATTCACATTCGTTGAAATATCACCTTGATTTTAGGTGTACAACTCCTACAACAACACACACACAGAACCTCTCTGACATCTTCAAAGGCAGTGCGCTGAATGTCTTAATCAGACAACAATCACAAGGGAGCTTGGGTCTACAGTCCAAGACAAAGAACCAAGAAAACAGCCTCTAGAACAAGACCCTAAAGCCACGGCCGTCTCCACCCCCTCCACACAGGCCAGCAGTGAGGGTGAGCTGAGGTTAGGGACCCTCAGGGTAGCCCCGGGCTGCCTTTCATTAAAACACAAAATTATCCTTTTATTCAAGGAACCCACGGTGTAATCTGATTAACTTGCAGAGCAAGAGGAGATCCAGCGAGGTAACGGGATTAGACAGCAGACTGGGTGGAGAACAGGAAGGAGGAACAAAGATGGTGGTTTCACATGAAAGGTACACTGCAGTTTAAGAGTTTGGGTTCAGAATTATTATTTTTTTTACTTTTATTCAATGGTTTCTGTAAATGTAAAACGTTTTAAGACATTCTTTAAGCAAATTTAAGTAAGGGAACAATGCATCAACATGTTCTCTTAATGTAAATGTCTGGTCTTAGCAGTACTTCAAAGTGTGAAAATACAACTTCCAACAGATCTCCATTACTTTGTAATAAGAAGTTTTGTTTTATGAGAAACTGAACAAAATGTAGTGTGCTTATGATTAAAACAAGAACAAAAATTTGCCAATGGGCTCAGAAAAATCAACTTCATTCAAAGGGAAAACAAGTTTTCATACCCCATTGATAGATAGTTGTTCTTATTTTAAGCATACATTTGATTCATCTTGTTACATTTTTCAGAAAACAAGACTTATTAGCTTAATATGGCATCTCAAGTAAAAGTATCTTGATTTAAGGATATTTAGATATTTGTATTGGAAAATAAAACAAAAATACTGAGGAAGATTGTATTTTTGTTTTTTTTTGAGTGCATGCAACATTCAATGCCATGACTTACAATCTTACAGACCTTTCAAGGCCTTAATTTGTGAAAGCAGGAATAAAGTCTTTTAAATGCATACATGTATTAAATTGGCTAAAAATGACAGTAATGACATATAATTATAAAAAATGTTAATAAATGACATTTATAATAATAATAATAATAATAAATTAATAAAAGAAAAGTTGTTAAAATATTTTACAATATTATTGTTGTTATTATTTTAATACTTTGCTGGTACTATGTTAGTTATCGTACTTTCATAAAATATTATGGTGCTGCCAAGACGTCCAAACAAGGTGTATGATCACACTAGTATCCAATGATGATACAGTGGTAGTTTGTTGAAAAAAAAAAAAATAATAAATTATTAGAATTTTAGTATTATGTCTTGAATTGAGTAACAAACCCATTACGTTGAGTCCACAAACACTTCTGATTCTCTAACCTCCCACTCATTCTCTTATCACTCAACTCTGTCTGGGTGATTAATGGCATATTGATCGCTCCGTCTGCATGTGATTAATGAAGAATGCATCTCAGCAACATATCACCTTCTATTGAGCGCCATTACCGCTTGCACCGATCACCATCCCTCTACCACTAGATTGGGCTGAGGATAAGCTAATGCTCCCCCATAATACTCCAGCGCTCACCCACCCAAAGTCAGAACGCTGAAGGTGGAGTCAATAACTATTTGTCTTCATATTCATTGGATGGTGATGAGGAGCTGTCGGACTTGATGAACCGTCCCGGTTTAACCTTGGATACAAAGACTCTAAACTCCAATCAAGCCGCATTTGACTATTTCTGAACATTCAGAAACCTTAGCATGTGACTTCTGAGGATCCACAGCAGAAAAAAAAAGATTCAGCTATTATCTCTTGGCTGAAAACTGACATTTTATTGAGCTGCTGGCTCATAGAAATTGATTCTCTTCTCCAATAAATTTGCCTTAACACTACTTCCCATAATAGAAAAGAACAAGTCTATTTTGAAAAATATGCAAAAAATGAAATGATCAGCACTGTTCAGACTACTGGAGTTTAGAAACGTCTCCATCATCAATTAAAAATATCGTTTTAGCTGACTCTCTGTCTTTATCATGTGAAACCACCTCTATTAGCAAGGATATTGTCATGCGGGTTTAATACACCAACCGGTGACTGCTTAAACTTACCACCACATTAACAAAAGGGGGACCCCAGTGAACATGGCGGACCCCCTGAAACACAGAGACATGAAACTGACAGTAGTAAAAGAAGGCCAAGCTTCCCAATAATGCAAGCACAAACTGAACAAACACTTTATCAAGCCACATTTTCTAAGTCATAAAATTGAAAAGTGCTCACGAGTAAACTTGTATGCACTGAAAGTTTCAAACAAGTATTTAGTGGAAATGCATAGGTTTACATTGCATATTATTTTAGTGCATTAACTTGCATTATGAGAATGTAGACTCAATCAAAATGCACTGATACAATGCAATGTTATGCTTCCCAGACTTTAATGGTCACATGTTGGGTCACATAATATCCACTTTAATATATATATATATATATATATATATATATATATATAGTTATAATACAGACATATATCATATATGGTTCATTTCAAATTATTTTGATCTGGTGTAGCATATACACAACCAATCAAAAGTTTGGGATCAGTAAGATTTTTTTTTTAAATGTTTCTGAAAGAAGTCTCTTATGCTCATCATTGCTGTATTTATTTGATCAAAAATACAGCAGAAACGGTAATACTGTAAAATATTATTACATTTTAAAATAACTGCTTTCTATTTGAATATATTTTAAAACAAATTGTGCTCCCTTTTGATCAATTTCATGCATTCTTGCTGAATAAAAGAATAAATTTCTTTAAAAAATAAATACTATTAATTTTTTTAAATCTTACAGACCCCAAACTTTTAAACGCATTGTACATATCGCATATACAAATTCAATACAGCACATCTCAAAGTTTGAAAACTCAAAATCTGAAAGAAAGCGATGAATGACACCTCATGCCCTTTACAGAATAAACAGAAAAGATCCATGAAGAAAAGCCCAGAGGGTTAAAAGAAAACAAAGTGCATGCAAAGACTTAAAAATATTTTATTTCAAAAGAAAACTTATACAGAAGCAACACAGAAACAAAGCAAAAGAAAAGCAGACATTAATAAATAAGTGAAAATACAAGCATGTGCATGATGTTAGTACAATAGCAGGACGCAGGAGAGAAGAACAAGCACTTTCTCATGAAGTCAAAGAAAAACAAGGAAAAGAACAATCTTCAGTCTGTCAAAAAATTAATCTGCAATGATTAAATTTCAAGGACCTCCTCCCCAAATGTCCTTGATGATACTGCAATGCCTCACATGGCAACTTATCTAACTGATCCCAATTTATAACTGAAAATATTTTCAAGAGTTTTGTTTGGGAAAATGAGCTGTTTGGGGACAAAAATGTAATCTATTGACAGATTTTTTTTAATCGCAAGCCTATTTTTCTCTTCTCCTCATAGGATAGCAATAGTACGTTAAAGCTAGATTTAAATCTCAGAACAGGAGGACATTAAAACCATTTCCTCCTTTTAGCCAAAGCATATGTTTGCATGTCCTCGTGCACAATAACTAACAATCAGAGGTCACCTGAGAGCCTGTGATGTGGATAGAGGTGATACCGGTGGGCTGCGGCCAGGGTCTTGGGTTCAGAGGCCCTGCGGGGAAGCGGTCTGTAGCGGGACACATGGTAAGGTACAGGAACTGGGCATACCTGAGCAGGCGAGCGCTCCACAGCACGCAGAACCACCAGCTGGATGGTTCCTCTGAGGTTCCCTTCAGTCGACATGGAGTGCCGCAGTGTTTCCATGGCCTCATGGTTGGAGCGTCCGAGCAGCGATTCGCTATTAACCGCTATCAGCTGGTCATTGATACGCAAGCGACCGTCCTGCAAACAAAAGAAGACACACACCATTGTTACATGTGCAAACTACTGAGAAATTATAGGAAGCAAACCTCTACGAAAAAAAGCCTTTCTAACAAGTTTTAGCTAATAGCTAGACTAAACCTCACCTTAAAGAGAGGCTAAATTCATTTTAAATATCTTACATTTTTATTAGTCTTATAATTTGCATTATTGCATCCCAAATAGTACTAGTTATAGACAGATTAATGGAATAAAAGCTCTAAAATATTTACTATAATACTAGATAAGAGACAGTGAGAGAGAGAACGAGAGAATGAATGTAGATATATAATTTACCTAAAGATTCAGTGCAGTATTTAAAAAACTACAAACCAGTTATAGATACATTAATCAGATTAAAAGATCTTAAATTTTTACTATAATAATGGACGATGTGTCTTTTACCTATTAATTCAGTTTGCATTTAAAATTAAATATAAAAGTAAATAAATAAATAAACAAACAAATAAATTAATTAATCAATAAATAAATACCAAGAAAACAAAACTGCATAAAAAATATTCAAATATTTACATGTTTTCTATAATAAGATATATTATTTACTAATAAATACAACGGTGTATTTAAAATTAAATTAAAAATGGAATACAAAAAAACAACTAAGTAAAAAAAACACAAATCATATCACAGTTATAGTTAAAGGCAGATTAATCAGATAAAAAGCTCTTAAATTTGTATTATTTTATAAAATTATACTATAATATTAAAAGGTATAGAATTATATATATTCACAGCAGCATTTAAAATATTAAACATTTAAAAAAAACTAAACTTAAAAATAAATACAAAATTAACAAATTAATTAAAACAAATAAAATAAGAATAATGATTACAATTATGATTACAGCATTAAAGTTAAAGCTTTTAGTCTGTTTTGTGAATTAATTGTTCTTTTGAACTTATTTTCAATAAACCACCACTATTTTGGGGGGTAAATCTGAATTGCTGAATTACTGTCACACTGAAACATGTAGTTAAGTTAGGACCACCGCTACTTTTAGCTAGCTACTCCCAACACTAAAGCTCTATAGTGTGATTTAAAAACATTTATGCAGTGTAGCCCCACTGTTAAATGTTTAATGCATCCCACTATGAATTCAGACACAATTACGGATGCATATCATTAGCGTGAAAGGGCTGGGCCGGGCCGGGCCGGAATGAATTGGATTAAGGTTCACAGCTGTGGTTTCCTAAATAAAACTGAGCTGAGGAGGAACAAAAGAGATTAGCAGCTAAAAGCCACTGGAGCCGCTAAAGACTCCTGAGAGTCTGTGTCACGGCGGATGATCCTGACCCCTGGGCGAGGTCACTGACCGCAGACCACCGATACTGACCCGGGAGGGGGTCTCCGGCAGGACAGACACAAACACTTGCGCCCATCTATTGAGAAACTATGCTCATGCATACATAAGCAGACAGTCTGGAAACTCGCAACCTAAGACGGCCTTGTGAAAGACGCTACCTCATAAAGAGCTCTAAAGATAACCTACGACATGTTTTTCTTCATTACTTTGTATTACGATAATTTATTCCAGAAATTAGAATGCAGCTTTTTTTATATATTCATGCTCATTTGATCTCAATCTTGGAGTGTAAATGTTAGAGGAGCAGCAGAAAGTGTGAGAGAGAGAGTGAGTGTGATAAGGGTGAACGGCAGAAGTCAAATGAAGAGCTCAGCCTTTGAAAATGTCTATTTCTTTGAGCGTCTCTCTGATGGGGTCTGTGACGCAGCTCGCTCTCTGAGCCCACTCTCCACTGGAGTGCTGATAGGGGCCAGAGACACAGCTCCACCTGTGAGCCCACTCTTGATTACAGTGCTGATAGGAGACAGTAGATGTGCTCTTATCTGCACACAGACACAACACCTGCTGCCTGACTGGATTGATTGCGGAGAGAAGAGGAGCATTCATATTTCTATAGCGGCACTAGGTGAGGTTAACCTGTAATAACAGACACGGCATATCCCAAACCAAAATGATAAAGCTTAATAGGCTATGAAAAAGGCCATTTTCATAAATCATCTTTTTTTTCAGTTTGGGGCCACTTTGGGTGAATCAAAATTACCATACTACAGTATATTCGTATGTTTGTATTGGTTCTCCAAATCATAGTAGTAGTTACAGACAGATTAATCTGACAATATTTGGATTTTAACTTCAACCGTCAACTATGCCTTATCAATGTACATTTTTGTATCTATGTACAATATTTTATAGTAAATTTCTTATTCATATTATGTTAACTGATAAGCTTAAATTAGTTAATGTAATAGCTAACATAAAATAATATGAAAAATGTTTCCCAGTGATGTTATCATTAACTAAAACTAATAAAACTTGTTGTTTTTGTAAAATAAAATAAAATAATTTAGTCACAACTAACCAAAATAAAACAAAGTTGTAAAACTAGTTTTATTTTAGTTTAGTTAGTTAAATTATACTGAAATAAAAAGAAACTGAATGACAATGAAATGAAAGCTAAAAAATATTTAAAACCAAAAGCACTTTACAAAATTACTAAAACTTACATTAAAATTAAATTAACAATTGAAAATAGACAACAAAAAACTAATTTAAGCATTAATACATACTATAATAGTATATAAATAATACAAAAATGGCACTAATTTTACAACATTTATTATCCTAATGTTAATTTTTACATATACGATTCTTTATGTATTTTTTAACGAACTGCATAAACATCATTGTGTTATGAACAAAATTATATTTATATATTTATAATGGTATATGTATTTAGTTACTAATTTTTAAAGGTAAAATAATGCATTATGAACAGTATATTTACATATAACAGTATACTAGATTTATAATAGTGCATGTATGTTTTTATTTATAGACATTTTAAAGGTTTTTAGTAGTTTTCAGGCATAAATTACAACTGTATGCCATTGTGTAAAGAAATACACAGGATTGGAGCGACTTTCATGATTGGAGCTCTCAGACGAATGGACGTGGGGTGAATGAGCTGCTCTTTACCTTGTGTGCAGCACCGCCGTGGATGATGGACTTGATGAAGATGCCCAGGTCTTCCCCGGTCTCTCTGGACTTATTACCCTTCAGACTGACCCCTAGACCAGCTGAGCCGGAGTCACTCAAAGGAACTTCAAACATCAGCTGCTCTCGCCCGTCCTCCGAAAGCAGCAGACCTGATGGCTCTCCTTTCTGCAAATAACACACACACACACACACTTAGGGCTGTATCTCAGTTGACATTCAAAATCATGTGAATCTTAGCATTTATCCCAGTTCAACATCGTACCCCATTGCCTACAACTGCATTACTGCACATGTCATTTTTGCTTGCGTTTGCAAACTACGAGAAAAGTGGAAATTATTGTCAGTGGTAATCGACGGTATGTCACAGATGCTCGATAGAGTTTAATACGTATTAAACCTGGAACACTCCAATAAGATAATGATGAAGTGATTTTCATCTAAATCTTGAGATGAATGAATATTAGCCTACCTTTAAGAGTTTAGGGCTCAGTCAGATTTTTTAAATGTTTTTGAAAGAAGTCACTTATTAAGCCTGCATTTATGTGATCAAAAATACAGTAAAAACAGAAATATTATTACAATTTCAAATAACTGCTTTCTATATTAATATATTTCAAATAGAATGTATTCCTTTGATTCAAAGCTGAATTTTCAGCATCATTAATCGAGTCTTCAGTGTCACAGAAATCATTCTAATATACAGATTTGCTGCTCAAGAAACATTTCTTACTATTATTGATGTTGAAAACAGCTGATTAATATTTTTGTGGAAACACAATTTTCAGGATTTGTTGATGAATAAAAACTTCAAAAGGACATTCAAAGAAAAAAAAAAAAAGAGAGATTTTAGAGATGGATCCCAGTTCAAATAAAGCCAGATGAACCGAGTGGATGAGGAAGGAATAATGATGGATGAATATATAAAGCAGGGTTAGGACAGAATGAATGCATGTCTAATGGAGAGGCAGGAAAACACGTTGGGGGTCATTTGATTTGAACGTGAAAGAGTGAGATCATGAGAACGTGCCAGTTCAAAAGGAAACATAATAAGCTTTTGTCAGAGATTCATTTAGGAGGATGGGGGTTGGGGAACGACATCGTTTAAGACTAATAACTCATTATTGAGCATACTTACGCACACACACTCACAACTACCCACACATTTCACTTCTCTCTTTGCTTGCTTTGGCTTCAAAACATCATATCAAAGAGCCCAAGGGTGTCAGTGCCATGGTCTTTGACCTTTTCTCCACATCATTTCCTTCTTCTCACCACTATCGCATCAATAAAACATGGCAAAATAGCCTAGAATAAAGTGCGATGGCTAAACGTGACCGACATCGTTCTGGAAACCACATTAAGCAACAGCATTAGCCTGTTGGTAAGCTCCTGTGGAAATGGGCCAGGAAGTAAAAGAAACAAAAATGACTTTGTAGGAACACAAAGTTGGGCAAAAAGCATTAAGCAAGAGCTAACGATGAAAAATAGGAGGGCCAATGGGGCAAAGCTTCAAGTAGTCCTTTTAGCGTGTCCTCTTACTGATGATAATGTGTCGTACATGGCCTAAGGCGGACGACAAATCAGTTTTAGCACACAATAAAAGGCCTGTTTGTAAGTGAGGTCAAACTTTGGTCCCAGCGAGAATATCAGATTGTCTGAGATGCCGCTCTGGTAGTCCTATCAACACTCCAGGCCCAGACTTCACATGAAGACCTCCTGAGGGCAAATACACACTCACATGCTCTCACAGACACAATATGATAGACTGTTTTAACTAAAGTGCATGAGTAAAAGCTGGCAAAAAAGGTCAGTGGCACTGGAAAGTAAAAAAAGAATCCGCGTCAGGAATACGTGGAGAAAGATAAACAGCTTTGACTTGACAGATAAAAACAGGCCTATAGGCAATGCAAATAAAAACATATTTGGGCACTTGCAACTATTTTAATATTAGTGTTAGTAATTATCATTAATATTAACTGCAATTATTATTATTAATCATTATTAATATCAAAACATTATACTTAAAGGAACACTCCACTATTTTTGAAAATAGGCTCATTTTCCAACTCCCCTAGAGTTAAACAGTTGAGTTTTACCGTTTTCGAATCCATTCAACCGATCTCTGGGTCTGGCGGTAGCACTTTTAGCTGTAGCTTAGCATAGATCATTGAATCTGATTAGACCGTTAGCATCTCGCTAAAAAATTACCAAAGAGTTTCGATATTTTTCCTATTTAAAACTTGACTCTTCTGTAGTTACATCGTGTACTAAGACCGACAGAAAATTAAAAGTTGTGATTTTCTAGGCCGATATGGAAATATATGAAATATACAGTATATATGCAACTACACAAACTTAGTGCCGGTCACGTTGGAAGTTACCTAGCTGGGGACTATTTTTAGGCGCTGCGTAATATCATTGCGCCTGCTGCACCCATGGTACGGCAGCAAAGTTCCTTGATTATTACGCCGGAATGAGAGTATAGTTCCTAGCCATATCAGCCTAGAAAATCACAACTTTTAATTTTCTGTCGGTCTTAGTACACGATGTAACTACAGAAGAGTCAAGTTTTAAATAGGAAAAATATAGAAACTCTTTGGTCATTTTTGAGCGAGATGCTAACGGTCTAATCAGATTCAATGATCTATGCTAAGCTACAACTAAAAGTGCTACCGCCAGACCCGGAGATCGATGAATGGATTGAATGGAAAATGGTAAAACTCAACCGAAATGAGCCTATTTTCAAAAATAGTGGAGTGTTCCTTTAATATTAATAGGTTATATATTATAGAAATAGCAATTAACAACTGTATTAATAACAATTAACGTCAATATTAAATCATATTAATATCACTTATTAATATCATTGTCAATTGAAAAGTATTAATACATTATTATTAACTGATAATATTATTAAGTAATAATATTAATAGGATATTACATATTACACTAATAGGAATTATTTCAGTATAAAGAGCATTTAATATTGATCAATTGATAATATTAATAATTTTTTATTAATATTAATACTACTTAATATGCACTAACTATAATGTTATACATAATTAATATTAACAGTAACTAACATTACTATTATTTCTTATTTTTCTTCAAATAATAATAATAATATCAAAATTAATACCTAATAGGAGTAAACATTATTAAAATCAATGCTAATAATTAATATGAATATAGGATAAAATATATTATACTACTGGGACATACTAACATTAGAGATAATTAACTAATAATATTAACATCAATAAATGTCATCAATATTAATATTACTAATTAATAATGACATTATATAAAAATTACATAGGGAAGCCTGTTTCTGTCACAGTCAAAAACAAAAGTTTTTTTTCTAAGAATCTCATGATGTAAACTCACAATTCCGAGTTCCGAGGTACAATTCTGAGGGGGAAAAAAGACTATTTTCTTTCAATCTTAATTCTGACTTTATAACCCACAATTACGTATTATAAAGTCAGAATTGTGAGATGTAAATTCGCAATTGGGTGGAAAAAAATTCAGAATAAGCAGTCGCAATTACCTTTTTTAATTTTATTTAGTGGTGGAAACAAGCTTCCATACAGGCAAAACTGATACTGCAATGAAACATAACATTGTTATCCTGAACATTTTCCATTTTATAATATTTGAGCAACAAATATCCTCTTCCTCTTATTCTGGAAGCAGTCCTATAATACCCTACCAAATTCACAAAGAAAAAAGCTGCAACACAAAACCCAAACTTTGATCAATTTACCGCGCTAATCGAGAAAATGCAATGTGATTCACAAGTCTTTGTGTCATTTACACAAAAATAATGCACGGGAAATGTGTTTTGATGCCCCTGGCTAAAAGTCAATGCACCTTAACCCAGATACTGAACTAAATTAGAATTGATGTCAGAAGGCCGTTTGCTATTACATGAAAGCATCTACAGTTTTTATATTACGCACAGCTTTTTTAAAAAGAAGTGGCCGTGACCCAAATAACAAATATAATTAAATGGGTCATGACAAAGCAGAACACATCCTGTGTGTAGGAAGAGGAATTATTATTAAGACCATCTCAAGGACATCTAAATGCTCCACCAGCCCTGTGAACGACCTCTCTTCCTGTGAGTACAACTGTGTGCAATGTGCTGTCTGACCCCCTCCATCCTCACAGAAAACCTGTCCGAATCAAACACCAAACTCTACAGACCCTTCAGAGTCCACATTATGATTGTAAATTGGTTACAAAAATACATATTCGGCTTTTACAGCAAACTTCCTGTGAGAATATCACATTACATTGGTGATATTAGATAGACTAAAGAGTGGACTTTAGATCATTTATCTTAAATATAAGTGTACCTTGTCAAGTGAAACACCACAAAAATCACTAAATATAGACATTTTATTATTATATTAAAGACATTTTTGCTGTGCACACTGGAAAGATCTAAAAGCATGTCTAGTGGGCACAAAAAAGAAAAATCTTACATTACAATTTAATTTGATGTTTGACTGATTTATTGCTACTGGCTATCAGATATAATTATTATGTTGCTGCAGATATTAATTCCACCTACTGCATTCATTTACCCTCACAGTACATGACAAATTGATGCCAAATCCAGTCAGCTTATCTTTAATGCAATGGCGATATTTAGGCATTTACAGTTTGCCAAAGCAATCTCATTAATATACATTTACACGACAAGCCCACAGATTCTTGCATTTGTCTGATAATTGAAAACTCATTTCTACACAATAATTCAAAAGAAAAATACGCGAATCCACCAGAAGTTTATCAAATACTTACAGTATATCTATTTAAAAATAAATGTATATATTCCAATGTCTATTTTTTTTATTAATTGTTAATTAAGTAGTAATGATATTAATAACATTTTTTTTTTTTATAAATAAATAAGTGTCACTTAATATTAACTGCTACTAATACTAAAATCAATAATACTATTAGTATTATATGTTACAGCCTATTAATATGAATTATTAATGCCATTATTAATAATGTTTATTGATATTTATCATTAGTACTGACATTGATAATACATATTAATAATAATATTGGTTAATATTAATTAATAATTATCAACAGATACAGCAATAAAGTGGTATTAGCATTAATTACATTTATTAATATTACCTTTTAATATTGATATTGATAGCTATTACTACAAATATCCATTCCTATTAGTATAATTAGTACACATTTACATCTATATTTCAATAATTATTTTATCTCCTTGTTCGCCTCATTGGCTAATAATCTAGTAACACTAAATAATAATCATAATAATCATAATCATAATAATAATAAAATTTGCCATGTTTTTTGGGCACGTGTCACGGTTTTCTTTCAAGTACTTCAAGTGGCCGATCAATGATCTAGACCAGCTTGAACCAGTTAAGGACCATCCTGTGCCAGTTAGAAACCAGCTAAACACCATAAGATGGTTTTAGCTGGATTTTCCAGCAGGGCCGGACGTTTCGGCGACACCAACTTTCACACATCCAGGATGTCCAGTCACCGTGACCAGATCCCAAAGGGCTTCAGTCAGAAAAACAAGACTTTAACTCTGTCAACGATCTCTAAACACGAATCACGCAGACTGATCCATCACACAGAAGGACACCATGTAGCTGCTAACAGGATGGACATTTATGGTGCAAGCTAACAAGCTAGTTTCCTGTCCAAAGATCTGCTGGATTCTAGCAGACTCTTATAAAAGATGTTTTATTTTTGCTAATGGCTGATCATTAGCCAAATCTGCTCTTTGGGAATTAAGATGGTATATTTTGTGCTGACAGTGGGTGGTAAAAGAAACTGACGAATACTGTATGAAGGTGGGTGTTTATGGAGAGTATTTCAGGTTTGGATACATTCGTTAGTTGGAATGAAATATAAATACACACACACACACACACACACACACACTCACACTCATATCCTCTAAAAAGGCAGATGGTGAAATCTACTCAACACTGTCATTATATCTGTTCATACTCTTCCATTCTCTGAAAAATATTTCTCTCGAGTGTGTCATTTTTCCTTTTGCCTGCCGTCGCATTTCTGCCGTAATTTACCCTGGCTAAGCAGTGGCACAGCTAACCCACTTTGAATTTGAATAGGGTGGAAAAATGGAGGAGGTTTTTCTCTGTGAATAGATACTGCAGTGCAGCTCTTTATGACGTTTTTTTTGTGCCTAACGAGAATTAATGGTCCAATAATAGTCAGTGTCAATGACATACAGCTGCTCTTCTTGAACAGATCTGGGACAGCAAAGATTTAACAAAGTACAAAGCAGCTAAATCCATAAATAAACCCCAAATTTAACCATGCACGAGTTTTAATTTTGCAATGTAACACACAATGTTTTAAGTAATAAAAATAAATAAATAATAATAATTAATATATTATAAAAATGAGATATAATACTACTTGCATTTATTTTTCAAATTCAATATATATTATTATAAAATAAAATAGCAATGATAATATTATATAGAAGGCTCTAGGGAATTTGATTAATAGAGAAGTTCTGGCCTGATATGTACAATCTTAGCCATCAAAAACCTCATTGAGGAAGTAATGCATGGGAGAAATGACTGTTTGTAATAACGATTATGAATTGCTTGGCAGCAGTCACATAACACAGGCACGTACACGTGTGTGTAGGTGACCCGTCTAAACCCAAGGCCTTTGATGAGCAGACACTACAGTGCAAATGAACTGAGGATAGACAGAGACACAATGAAGGGATGTGGTCTTTCTTCCTGTGATGCGGGATCCAGGGGCGCCACAATAGCGGTTTTACTCATTGTTTGGTTGCTAATGAGGGTCTGATGTTTAGAAGAAAAATAGAGATGCTTTGAAAAGGGTCAGCGATCAACACCCACCGCGTGTAACATCTGGGAGAGGAGATGGACCAGCGTTGGCCCGAGGCTTCCTGTTAAACCGCCATGTCGTGTGCACAACTTCCTGTCACACGCTGATTCGACACTTTCAATGTTAAGGAGGGCACTGGTGGGGTTTTGTAAGGTTGTCTGAATAGCCATGTCTACAGTATGAGACTTCTTGGCCAATTTTATTATCCGTTGTTTTTTTTGTTTTTTTTAAAAGTCTAAATGATTGGAAAAGGAGTAGTTTGAGGTACTATTAATAAATAAAAAAAATAGTATGTGACCAGTTACAAATAATTATAAATAAATAAATATTTACATCCATATATTTTGATCTTAGTCTTAGTACAAAAGATTATCTGGCTCATAACGAGGTGGTGGGTAGGTTACAATTTGGGATACCATATGAGCTTGCCAACATCTACATTGCCCACTCTCGTAACACAGTTTTGGTCTGCATTTTACATTATATTCACAACCTGGCAGCCGTGCACATTTTTTTTGCTGTTTTTGTTGTTTTAATAGAATTTGAATTTAATAAAACAGAATTATTGGAATTAATATTAGGAATTTCATTTTTTTTAATCAGTTTTCAAAATGTAGAGTGTTCATTACATTATAATAATATTATAAAAATTATAATAACTTAATACAATTTAATTTAATAAAAAAAGAACCACTATATATACAGTATCTAATTTTACCAGTAAATTCAAATAGGTTCTACATTAGTTTACTGTACAATCATGCACTGCCATAAACATGTATTTTATTTTTTTTAAGTAAGTGACAATATTTTTGAAAAAATGTATTGCATTATTTTGAAATGTATGTAGTCTGTAACAGAGCATGTGTGTCTAACATAATTCTGTATTTTCAGCTAAGCAGAATCATGAATATTTCTATTCTGGTGTCACCATTGTCCTTTTTATTTGGTGATTAGGAAAAAGACCAAGTCTATTTAAGTTTACACATAATACCAAAAATGGTAATACCAAACTTACCAAAGAGTGTTTTTTGTCATTATGACAATGTGAGAAAGAAATATTTAAGATTTTGTTTAGGTCACATTTCAGCAATCATTTTTAACTCATTGATCAAAAACATTTCTATCAATATACTATACATTTAGATAAGAATAATAAATATAATTACTAGAGCTGTCAGTCGATTAAAACTTTTAATCTAATTAATTACATGATGTTTCGATTAATTAATCTAATTAATCGCAAAATAAATTTGACTGTGAAATTACCCACAAACGATTATTTAAAGATATTTTTGTGTTAAATGAGAAAGTATCAAGTAGAGATTACAAATTGTAGCTTTAGAAACATTTTATTTGATTCAACAAAAAAAAATATTACACAAACATTTAGGCTACAACGGCCTAACAAACTATGGAACATAAAAGAAGATAATTAGAGAAACATCTCAGTATTTCTTGTTCATACAATGAAAGTCATTGGCAGTGTTGGGGGTAACGCATTACAAGTAACGCAAGTTACGTAATCAGATTACTTTTTTTCCAAGTAACTAGTAAAGTAACACATTACTTTTTAATTTATAAGAAAATATCTGAGTTACTTTTTCAAATAAGTAACGCCAGTTACTTTTTTCCCCATTTATTGATTGAAAGCTCTCCTGTCCCCTTGTTGAGAGAAATCGGGAGTAAGATGTTACTTTAGTTCTAGAATAAATGTGAACAAGCATTCATTCATTTCACTCAAATCAGATTTAGTTTTCCTCAAAATTAATAAAAACAGCTGAACGCAATTAGGAAGTAACACAATATTGTAATGCATTACTTTTAAAAGTAACTTTCCCCAACACTGGTCATTGGTAACCAAAACAGCTTCGTTACCAACAGTCTTAAAAATACCAAAGTCCCTTTAATGGTATTCTATAGTCTTTGAAAATACCTTCTTTTATGTTCCACAAAAGAAAGGTTTGAAACAATATGAGGGACGGGAGAGTAAATGATGACAGAATTTAAAAAATGTTGAGTGAACTATCCCTTTAATGTTTTTATTATTATTATTATTATTATTAAATGATACTCTAAATAAGAAACTAAATCTGCCAGCAGGTGGCGGTAAATGTAATTCATTTGATTCGTTCAAACGGCTGATTCATTCAGGAATTAAGTAAATGGGCTGTTTATGAATGGGCCTTTGAATCATTGATTCACACGATTCGTTCAAAGCGCAGATTCATTCAGAAACTAAACACCGCTGTGCTGCTCGGAGATGCACAACAATTCTGCTATGGCTTTAAAGGTAATATATTATTTGCAAAATTGAGCAAAACCACATAATATTGTGTTTAAAATATAACACAATATCAACTTCTTATTTACTGAACTGTTGTATAAAATCACATTTAAACTTGTGATATTCGGGACAAAATCAGCACTCGTGTAATAGCCTACTGCTCTCCCTGCTCGATATAAAAATGAGACAAAAACACATACAAGGGCATTTTTGCACCAGTATCTTGAATTTTAGGGCATAACTGCAACATACTTTATGGAGTTGTTGCCCTGCATCATATTTGTCAACAGCCAACTATATGAAATGTAAGACGATGTACAGATCTGGGGGTGGGGCCAGTGCATTAACTGCGTTAACATATTTTAATCGCGTTATTTTTTATAACTAATTAATTAAGTTAATGCATTAAACTGACAGCCCTAATATATATATATATATATAT
>NW_015505742.1:906143-918680 GCF_001515645.1 Sinocyclocheilus grahami | reverse complement strand
TATATATATATATATATATATATATATATATATACACAGTACACAGTGGTGGCCAAAATTGTTAGAATACCTGACAGATCTGAAAATATTTTGCCTCCAAAACATGATTTAATTTCATAATGTTCATGAAACATGCAGATGGTTTCAGAGCACAACAAATATCAGATGAAGTGAGTCGTACTGTTTTTATCCACTTTTAATTTTAATATTTGGTATGTCCACCTTTTGCAGCAATTACAGCAGCACATCTCTCTTGAATAGTGTCAATATATTTCCTGAGAAGTTCAACACTAATGTTATCGCATACCTTCTGCAACTCAAGCCAAAGGCTTTCCTTTGAACGTACAATAGACCTGTCCAGTTTATTTTCTAACTCGCCCCAAATTTGCTCGATGGGGTTGAGGTCCGGGCTTTGAGGGGGCCAGTCCATCATTTTCAATGTTCCAGCAGATTCCTTCCATCGCAGTTCTGGCAATAGTTTGTTTTATGGGTATTGTAATAGCCAATTAAACAAAAACAACTGAAACCTCTTTAATATGCCAAGTGTTCTAACAATTTTGGCCACCACTGTATAATTTAAGGTACTGTTCATTTTGGTTACACTCTGACGTTTGGCAATAGTCTTACCAGTTCTCTGGGCAAAAACTCCTCTTGTCTTCCGACTACCAGAGACACAGTTTCTCCCAGTTTGGTGCTCCGGAGCATAGCCACCAGCTCCTCTTGTGTGCGTCCTGTGATGTCCACTCCATTTACCTAGAGAAAGAGAGAAAGCTATTTCCTGTAACCGTCAAAACGGAGACCAAAATTTCCATTTACACTGTGCCGAGATGGCAAACATGTCAGTGTTAATTCCATCTCACGGCCAGGTGCAATACAAGACAGACAATTGGCCTAATTACATCAAGGATGCATTAAGCCTTCTGAAACAATATCTTTAAATTGCATTAAAACAATACCTTTTAATTGCATGACTGGCGGGATTGGAATAGCATAATTTAATATCCTATAAATAAGCTGTGATTTTGCATTTTCCAGGTTGAGCTCTCGTGACTGCATTGACGCAGGATGCATGTAATACCTCCAGGATACGGTCTCCGGACTTGAGCCGCCCGTCTTTAACAGCAGCTCCGCGGGGCAGGATGCTCTTGATCATAATGGGTCCTGGACCATGAAGGGACGAGTCTCTGGTTACCACGGTGAATCCGAGGCCCTCCATACCTGCAGACAGAGGAAGGCCAGAAACATTAAGCATGTATTTAATGACCTAGTGAACCAGAAAACCAGACAAATTCTTTGCCATTTTCACAAATTCTTGCCGTTTTCACCAGTGTGTTGTATACTCAGCCGTGTGGAAAACAAAAGCTAAACTAACATCTGAAAATAGTTTACCCCGTCATATGATGTAAAATAACATTCTTCTAAGGTTCCGGTCACCAAAAAAGTGTGTTTGCATTTACACCCCCCAATTACACTCACTAAGGTGTCAAATAAAATATAGGAGATATTTAAGACATGTTGAAAAAGTACATAATTGTTCCACTAAAATTCCTTCAACAGTGTCCTGAAGACTTGCTAACATCCTAAGGATCTAGTTACAGTAAGGAATATTGCCCTGGATTTTCACCTTAGTGCTATTCATACCAAGTGAACTGATCATTTTCGTCATGCAATGAGAAAATTTCACCAACAAAGGTGTGAATGTCAACAGAAATGAAGTTGAATCTGGAAATTTGGAAAGGTCTGCCAAAGAAAACTGCAAATGAAAGTTCCTTTTAAAATACTTCTCAGAATCAAAATTCAAATCTTTGAATTCAATTTTGCATTCTTCAAAACAATTAGACATTGAAAATTTGACATTGATTTTGAAAATTTGTTCTCTAAACTGTAACTGACACGAAAGAAACCTCAGTGCACTTTTTTTCCAATATTATAGCATTGTTTTCTATATCTATTACTAGTAAATTTCATAAAAGCCAATGTCAGTAGAGTGTCGCTATTATGACCAAAATCTGCTTTAGAAATTACGGACTATGAATATGGGTTTTCCAAAAGCGGATACTGATGTCTAGAGAGCAATATGGTGGAAATGATGCCAAGAACACATATATTAAATTTAATGATAGCATACAAGGAGCAGTTCCCCGTTATGACCCTCATAGATCTTTACATACTGTATCCAGCTCATCTGATCCAAGATCAGGTCAAAAGGTCAGCGGTACGCTGATGATAGCTTTCAAGCACTCTGGACTGATAACCTGTGTTTAAGCTGTCAGTTTCTCTGCAGAGGTTTGAACACCTCCGTCTCCACCCCTGCACGTTGATAAATGTTTCCTTGCAGGGATTAGACAGCTCTGCACTTTAATTTCACACATGAACACATCTACAGGAGACTAGAGATGCAGAGAGCAGGATACAGGATACAGGATGAGGAGGAGAGAGAGAGATGGTGTGTGAAAGGAGCGATAGAAACAATGAAAAGGGTGTGGTCTGAAAAAAAGTGATTAGAGGAAGTTGAAGCACTGGATGAAGGGAAGCTGAAAAGAGATGGAAGAGCGAATATCACAGAAACATGTCAGGGTCACATTTCACCCAAAAATCACTAGGGAGAAAAAAATGATATATTTTTTTTATTTTTGCAATGCAGAAACATTAATATTGTGTTTATATTAATTACATATGTTTTACATTTATTTGTGTATTTATTGCATAGATATGTACAGTATATGGGTCAAAGACGTTAAGATGTCCGCATCAAAATAAATTTACAAAAGTGATTTTATGTCCATAGAAACACATTAAATGTAAGTAAAAAAAGTAAGTGTCTACTTTTAAGGTTTGAAATTAGTTTTTGAAGGATAAAATGTCAAAATTTGGTTGAAATAATGTTACATTGTCATTCAGTGTAACACAATATTTATGTAAAAATTCAAACAACATGCTTATTCTGACATGTACATATTAAAATATATAAAATAAAGAATAAGGGAGCATATTACATTTTATTGTGTTTTAACGAAAAAGGGAGAAGAACAATCAGCTGCAAACAAAGCTGCTATGCAGCAGTTTTGACATGGGCTAAATCGCAGGGCTCATGACGGCACCTTCTGGTCAACTGAACAGAGTTTCTACTATTCAAACTCTAAATCAACATGAAATGCCATTCGCAACCCATTTTATGTGCATAATGTGATATAATTTTTGAGCAAAACTTTTTTTTAATTCAATGGGTACTGATCTGATTTCACATCCAGCTTACCTTTCTTCAAATCGATCTTCATTTTCTTCGCAGACTTTTTGTTGCTCATATTAACCAGCGTGACGAGGGCCGGGGTCTTTTTGGGGGTGGGGCTCTCGCTGCCATCTTTCAAGGTAGGTGACGCACTGACTGGAGGAGAAGGCGTGGCTCTTTGCTCAGAAAATCAAAAAAAAAAAAAAATTTAAATTAAACCGAAAACTTTTTTTTAAATTTTGGGAAAAACAACAATTTAAAACAGTATTACACTTATTGTTTTTATGCTTAAACCCGTTTTCGTCTTTGGCTGATATTTTAATATTCATTGCATAAATATTCATATTTTTATTTATACTGTATTAAATTATTTTGCAAACACACAGACACACACACACAAACAAAAGTACACAGACAAATTAAAACATTTAAAACAGAGAAAAAAAAAACTGGAACTAAACCAAAACCTGTTTTATCAGTTTAATGGCACAATCATTTTGAGCATTTACCCTCATACTTGATGTTTGGTACTGCCGCAGTAACGCAATAATGCATGCAAGTATATGAAACACATGTTTGCAATGCACTGAACCAGCATCCGCATCCGTGCACTTGTGAAGAGTATGTTTCTGGCCTACAGCAGTCAGTGCATTTAAATCACAAACCCACACACAAAAGCTAAAGTATTCACCGGCTACTTTGTACTCTTGTCAACACACACTGCAAATCCATTTGCTGTTTATGTCCTGCGGGACGACATTAATGACCAAGCAAATGAGCCGAAAGCCAGTGGAGTCACTGCCATTCAGTGAGTCTGAGATGAGAGCCGAAGGCAAAGGTGCCTACCTGCATCTCCCATCACAATAAAGACAGAACAGAGGAGAGGAGGAGATGACAGAGAGAAAGAGAGAGAGAGAGAGAGAGATTGTTTTTTTTGTTTTATTTTGATCATATGCATTTTTCAGTTTATTTTATTATTTTATTTTGTTATTTTATTTCATTTTTTTTTATATAAATTTTCTTTTCTTTTATTTATATGTTTTGTAAGGTGTTTGTTATTACTCTTGATTAAATTTGGACAAACTCGTATTACAGATTTACAGTATTTGTCTGGCTGATGATAAAACAGGCAAAAAAAATCTTGCAGATTTAGACCCATTTAGTTTATTTTTTTATATTTTTTTTTTTATATATTTTTAATATTTGCATTTATTTTTTACTTTATTTTAGTTAGTTTTATTTTACTTTTGTGGTGTTTTCAAATGTATCTGCTATTACTCTTGCCCTAAGGGCTTTTATTTTTCATTGGCTCAAGTTAAAAAATATAGATGTGAATCATTACCCTAAATTTTTTTTAATTGGATGAATTAAACGTTTTTTTCAGTGAAGTTGTCTACCATTACATTTTCTTGCATTTGAACAAACTCATATTACATACTTATTACATAATATTTGCCTAATGGATGATAAAACAGTCAAAAACTCCTATAAACGTGCACTGAATGAGGCATCCGAACTATAGCCAGAGACAAGAAATTTCTGTCACTGTTATTTATATTTTTTCTTTGGTGATATCATGTGTAAATCATACAAAAAAAGCTGTGACTGAGGCACCAAAGTACACACCATTCAATAATATTTCCCACAGTTTCTGTCCATTTGTTGGCTGAACAGTCAAATTTAATGCTCTACTATTCCTTCAAAGCTTCATTTTTATTTGTGTCAAATTAAATGGCATCTTATCTGACTTCACCCACAGCATCTACCCAACTTATCCAGCTGAAGAAAATGACTAGACCTAAAAAGTTTAATAGTAACTATATAGTAGGAATGGGAAGTGATTTTATCTCAGAGAATACAGAGAACATACATAAGCACTCTTATTAAAACGTGATTGAATCCCAGATGGACCTCAGGGGCTTCAGCTGAGGTGATGCAATACTGTAGACCACTTCAATGTTTAATGAGCTGTAAAAGTGTGTGTGTGTGTGTGTGTGTGTGTGTGCATCAGTAATGCTGATTGACAGAAGCGGTGAAGAGAGGCGAGAGATAAACTCCATCCCTCTCTCAGGGAGAAGAAATGAGTTCACATGACCTGCGATAAGAGGAACGAATTGAAAAAACGTGACATATGTACGTCTCCCGTCCTGTGACTATTGCAACAAGTGTACATATTAAGACCGGGAACTTCGATATACACACATAAGCTTGTGCTGCTCTCGTACGTCTCAACGTGAAATCATCTACTGAAATCACAATGCTCAGAAGAGCCAAACCTTCCAGGCTAAGTTCAGTTCTGCCGTTTCCATTATTTCAGCTTGATAAGAATTTCAATAGCAAAAGCTGCTTCTAGATAAGCATTAAAAAGCTTGTTTAAGTACGTGACATTAAACCTGACTTTTAAACATGAATGAACAGTTGAAATAGTATACAGTTCAATGCTTAAAAAAAGTGCTTTACAATCCTTAAACACTTGTTAAACGAGGCTCTTTTAAAAATAAATATCACATAATCAGTTGATCAGAATACATCAAATTAATGCAAACTAAATTAAAATACATTAAAATGGAAAGAATTGAATTAATAAATGAATTAATAAATCAACAATTGAACTATGAAAAATAAATATGTAAAATAAATGTAAGTAAATACACACATTTAAAAAATAAAGTAGTTAATAAATGTTAATATCTATGTATTTAAATATTTATTTAAAAAATAACCAAATATAAATAAAGATAAGTACATATAAAATGTGTCAACGAAGACCTCATGTCCACCCACACACACACAGAAATAACCTTAATTTGACAACAAAGAACCTTTCATAAAACAAAGATCCAAATTCATCTCAGTGCAGACTGATGCTTGAAATGAATACTCAATTATTATTATTTCATACCCCCATTTTGAGTGTTTATACATAATCATACACTAAGCATACACGAACTCCCTCACCTTAAGTCGACTTGTGCAGTCCTGGAGTTTGGGACGTCCACCTTGGGTTTGTCCATGGCTCCTCCCTTCACAGAGGTTGCATGACCGACACCCTGTCAACACAAACACACACTCACCATGACTTCAGTTACTCTACAGGACCCAAAACAACCACACCACGCTTCAGTGTCGCCTACTGAGCAGGACGCCGATAGTGTTGAACACAGTTGGCACTGAAATGCTATAACTGCGTCCTTGCCGTCTTTCTCTCGCTGTCCACCTTTCATTTCTTTTTAAGCGATTAATATCTCATCTGGAAACGGCAATCAAAACAGATAAAAGGCAAATGAAAAGAAAACAAACACAAAGATGAAGAAAAACAAAATGATGCACCATAAAAGGGAAAGTCCACTTTCCTCACCGTGGAGCAGTCACTAATTCTGGTCCACAATGCACCCTGTTCTCCACCCAAACATACACACACATACACACAAACACATGGGACCACCCCTCACGGGACGCAGAAAACACACAAAAAGTGACCTAGATAATATGAGTAGAGAGCAATTATCCCCCCGCTAGGCCACATGCTCCTGAGGGCCACAGGGCCAGCAGAACTGGCAGGGCTATTGTTAATGTGCATCTCCCTCCTGTACTGAGTGCACACTGTTCACATGAGGATGACAACCCAGAGATAGAGAGGCTTTAATGGAAAGAGGGTCGGATGACATAATAGTTCTGTGCTTTACAATCCTTAAACACTTGTTAAACGAGGCTCTTTTAAAAATAAATATCACATAATCAGTTGATCAGAATACATCAAATTAATGCAAACTAAATTAAAATACATTAAAATGGAAAGAATTGAATTAATAAATGAATAAATCAACAATTGAACTATGAAAAATAAATATGTAAAATAAATGTAAGTAAATACACACATTTAAAAAATAAAGTAGTTAATAAATGTTAATATCTATGTATTTAAATATTTATTTAAAAAATAACAAAATATAAATAAAGATAAGTACATATAAAATGTGTCAACGAAGACCTCATGTCCACCCACACACACACACAGAAATAACCTTAATCTGACAACAAAGAACCTTTCATAAAACAAAGATCCAAATTCATCTCAGTGCAGACTGCTACTTGAAATGAATACTCAATTATTATTATTTCATACCCCCATTTTGAGTGTTTATACATAATCATACACTAAGCATACACGAACTCCCTCACCTTAAGTCGACTTGTGCAGTCCTGGAGTTTGGGACGTCCACCTTGGGTTTGTCCATGGCTCCTCCCTTCACAGAGGTTGCATGACCGACACCCTGTCAACACAAACACACACTCACCATGACTTCAGTTACTCTACAGGACCCAAAACAACCACACCACGCTTCAGTGTCGCCTACTGAGCAGGACGCCGATAGTGTTGAACACAGTTGGCACTGAAATGCTATAACTGCGTCCTTGCCGTCTTTCTCTCGCTGTCCACCTTTCATTTCTTTTTAAGCGATTAATATCTCATCTGGAAACGGCAATCAAAACAGATAAAAGGCAAATGAAAAGAAAACAAACACAAAGATGAAGAAAAACAAAATGATGCACCATAAAAGGGAAAGTCCACTTTCCTCACCGTGGAGCAGTCACTAATTCTGGTCCACAATGCACCCTGTTCTCCACCCAAACATACACACACATACACACAAACACATGGGACCCCCCCTCACGGGACGCAGAAAACACACAAAAAGTGACCTAGATAATATGAGTAGAGAGCAATTATCCCCCCGCTAGGCCACATGCTCCTGAGGGCCACAGGGCCAGCAGAACTGGCGGGGCTATTGTTAATGTGCATCTCCCTCCTGTACTGAGTGCACACTGTTCACATGAGGATGACAACCCAGAGATAGAGAGGCTTTAATGGAAAGAGGGTCGGATGACATAATAGTTCTGAAAAGGGAAAGCAGACACATTCAAGCTTTAAAAAAAAAAAAAAAACTTAATTCACAACATTGATAATAATAAGAGATGTTTTCTTAAGCAGCAAGTTAACATATTAGAATGATTTCTGAAGGATTTTGTGTCACTAAAGATGATTCTGAAAATTCAGCTTTTCATCACAGGCATAAATTACATTTTAAAATAGATTAAAATACAAAAGAGTTCTTGTAAACTGTAATAACATTTCACAGTTTTTATTGCATTTTTGATCAAATAAATGCAGCTGTAGTGAGCTGAAGGCCACCACTGCCAACAATAATTTAAGCAAAACTGAAACTACAGATGTGTTGGAAATGCACTACACAAATAAACTTATAAATAAATGAACAGCAACACAAATGTGTCACTTTCCACGTCTTGTGTGCTTGACGTTAATTGCATTATATAAGTCCTAGCTTGTTTCATAAACAAACATTTTACAACATAAAAAAATTGCAACTTATATGCTGGAAAACAAGGTTCTGCAGGCTTTGATGGAAACTTCATAGAACAACGGGGGGAAAACTGACTCGGGCATGATGTGAGGATTTGGTTGATATGTTTACGACCTAAATATGCTTGAAGTAAACACAGTAAAACATTCATGGTCAGACACATCAGCTGTGCGAGCGGAGGCTATATTAAATATGTGTGTCCTTGGCTCTTGGGGTGCGCAGCCTGTTTACATAAGACTTATGAGCGCTGGCTAAACTCTTGGGAATACAGTAATTTAATAAATGTCAAAGCCTAATGAGAGAGTTTGTAAGAGACTGTGCGTGTGTGTGTGCGCGTGTGTGTGTGTGTAGAGAGAGAGAGATTTGCATCACAAATGTGTTTCTCTATGACCTTTGAGTCCATCACATCCATCCAGCTAACTGTAGATCTGACATATTACAACAGCAAAGCCGGATCATCAATCTACTGTACATGATAACTCAGCACAATTTCTAACATAAGACCTAGCAACAAAAACACTAACCCAAATTGTTAAAAAGTACCATGGTAATGCCACGGTATTCTTTAAAGTACCTTGGTATACAATACTTTACACCATGGTATTTGAGCCTTTTAATGCTTGGCATTTAACTCAACTTTAGCCATCAGTTAGTGTTTACAATAAATATAATTTTCATGAACAAGCTGCTTTTTCGCTGTATTTTTTCTGATCTGATCTAGCAAAAAAAAAAAAGGTCTTGCTGAGTTCAGTGCAATATTGTTCCAGTAAATGTTGATGGTTCAGGAGCAAGTTATGAAATCAAACCGACTAGAACATGTTCCTGGAACAACATTTCATAATGTTGATCAGATCTGATTGTAGGATTAGTTTTGGGGTCTTGAATATTATTTTTATGAACCTCATCATTTTATGAGTAAGGTTGTTCCAGGACCATCAGATCAGAATGGAATGTCCTACTTGTGTAAATCTCGTGTATTTTCTGATTTTGAAAACTCCCTGAAGGAACTCTGAGCTTCATGTTTGTGTTATGGCAGAGAAGGGGAACCCAGAAGCTCTTATCATCTGTCCCAGGTAGGGCTGGGTTTCGAGTTCAAATTTCAAATTTCGATACCTAAGGGGAATCTCATCAGCGTCAGTGAGCCAATAAGCCTGCAGCACTAGCCGGTGTGTTTGACTAGAAGAGGTGCGGCGCAGATTGATCAGTGTTTGACATCCGCGAGAGAGATTCGAAAGTGCACGGAGCAGTCTGCTCTCTTTAGCTTTCGTGGTACTGTAATACACCGATCGGTCTGCACAGTCAGTCCGCGTCAATCGAACACACCTACTAGTTTACACCGGTTACACTCAGAGATGTGGCGCACACGTGAGGCTGTAGTGTGAATGCGTCCCAGCCCCCTTAGATTTAAGGCTACATTTACACTGGTGCGTTTATGTTTTAAAATGAAAACGATCCTCGTCATGCTGGTGTTTCCACTGCGTTTCAAGCCGGCTTTCCACAATCTCCGACAAACTTTCAGTCATTCATTTCCAATGGAGAGTAGCACGGGAGCTGCGTGGAGTTCCGATCATATGCAAATGTCCGTTCATACTACACGACCGAAAGCGCGTGAAAGTTTTTTTTTTTTAGATAATGTAATCTTGTTCAAATTGATTTCATAAAATTGGTATCGAAAAATGTATCGTTCAGGAACCAGTATCGAAGTCAAGGTATCGGTATCAAAACATTTTTGAATGATACCCAGCCCTAGTCCCAGGAGCTCAAGCTCACAGCCGGCGGTCACCTCCACTGAAGCACGGCACACTGTTAAATGATTTGAGGATTTTGTCTGGGCTCTGTTCACATCTCAGCTGTACGTACAGGAGAGCCGGGTAATTATGAGTGAGGGACGGAGATTCTCTGCTCGCTTTGTCGGTCATGTTTTAGACTGAAGACAAAATGATTATCAGATGTGTTGAGGAGGTTGTCTAGACCAGTGTTTCCCAACCGGGGTGCCGTCTGTCGAGAGCAGGAGTGCCGTGTAAAAAATCATTTTTTAATATTTTTAAATAGCTAAAATGTTCAAAAAAGCATCTATTATATAATATCCATTTCTGATGTCGCCAATAATTAGAGATGCACCGAAATTTCGGCTGCCGAAAATTAGTTCACCGCTCAGGATTCACTTTCACGTGGTGTGACGCTCTGCGTATTATTCGCTCTATGCGTGTGCGCTCCGCTCAGTCGCTCCACTCGTATACCGTTCATGCGAATCGGAACAGCAAAGTCCACACAAAAATCGAGCTGACCGGAAACATCGATGTAGTACAGTATTGTTTCTGTCTGCAATAGCCCTACTGTGTTGTAACATGGTGTGGTGTATGGGCAACTCTGGAAACGCCGCCCTCTCATTCCTTGATCTGCTAACCGCTATGTTATGCTCGCGTGTTCTGATAATAATAGCTTTCTAGGACTAAACATTATTTGGATAATTGGTAAAAACATTTTTTTTTAAATATCTTAACCCTACTGTTAGACCTACCTGAAAAACTAAAAAGCAATTTATTTAATTCGAAGCCTGTCGTTATTTTTTATGTGCTATCGTTATTAATTTATTTATTTGTTCTTATTTTATTACTGACTGCTTACTTGTCATTTTTTATTCAATTCAAAGTTTGAAATCAAGCCATCTCGTGCTACTGCACCAAAATTACCCCACTGTAAAATTAAAAAACCACTGAGTGAGCAAAAATTTGTGAGATGGCTAGTTATAATGGTAATTAAATAATGTTTACATATGTATAAAAGCCTACATTAAAATCTGTCATATAAATTGGTCTCTTCATTAGAAATTAGCCTACTTATTGCCACCATTGATGGACAAAAATGTTTAATAATATTAAAAATATCTGTATGACATTATATGTACCGAATATCTATACTTTTCAAATTATCACATCGAAGTTAGAAATTTTAATATTGTGACAAAATTAATTTTGTAGGGTGCCACAAGTTTTTTAAAATTTCCAAAGGGTGCCGCGACTAAAAAAAGGTTGGGAAACACTGGTCTAGACCTTCCAGCACACATAAACATGAACGTGAGATGTGCAATTATGGTCAGCGCTCTAATAAACACCTGGGACCTTGAATTGATTTTCATACAATGCTGTGATCTGGGGACAAGCCACTGAAAAACTGCTTGTTTACTTTACAGATGACATATCATGAAAATCGGACTTTTCCAGGTTTTAAGTTCTATAATCAGGTCCCCAGTGCATCTACCAACCAAGGAAACGTGAAAAAGATTAACCAGGTAACTCTGTTTTGGTAAGCTTTTTTCTGCAAGCGTCTGAGAAAACGAACGCGTCTGATTTCGCTCCCTTGGTGACGTGGCAAAGGGATCTCATTATAATATTACCGCCCCTTAATCTGTAAGTTTACACCCACGGCGCCGTC
The DNA here is from genome assembly GCF_001515645.1 of Sinocyclocheilus grahami. Taxonomy (NCBI): domain Eukaryota; kingdom Metazoa; phylum Chordata; class Actinopteri; order Cypriniformes; family Cyprinidae; genus Sinocyclocheilus; species Sinocyclocheilus grahami. The sequence continues at coordinate 906,632 of NW_015505742.1, read as the reverse complement.
ATTTGATTTCGCAAGCGACAACGGTGTACCAGTTCTAACACCATAACTGACTGTTTTTTGTAACTCATGTGTGTTTTTAACGTAAACTTGTGTGTGAAAGCTCATTCTGATTCTGAATGAGAACTTAGTTTAGTACTCGCATGCTGTGACAGCCGCTTTCTGTCCGTGTGCTTCAGATGTGTGCACTCAGAAAACCGTATATCAGACGTTTAAACTCATATGGTTTAAAACGCATGATTTCAGTGCGATAAACATTATAATCAGAACCAAAACAGATGTATTTAGCAGGTCTGAGCTGTAATGGCTCTATTCTGGAAAAGGGGGCGGGGAGCAGCAGCTCATTTGCATTTAAAGAGACAGGCCCGAAAAACAGCGTGTTTCTGCTTCCACTCAAAATAGGCATTTTCAAAATAATATAATAAATGATCTGTGGAATATTTTGAGCTAAGACGTCACAGACACATTCTGGGGACACCAGAGACTTATATT
>NW_015505742.1:903275-903946 GCF_001515645.1 Sinocyclocheilus grahami | reverse complement strand
GAAACGTGAAAAAGATGAACCCAGTCACTTTGTTTTGGGAAGTGTTTTTTCTGCAAGCATCTGAGAAAACGAGTGCGTCTGATTTTGCTCCCTTGGTGACGTGGCAAAGGGATCTCATTATAATATTACCGCCCCTTAATCTGTAAGTTTACACCCACGGCGCCGTCATTTGATTTCGCAAGCGACAACGGTGTACCAGTTCTAACACCATAACTGACTGTTTTTTGTAACTCATGTGTGTTTTTAACGTAAACTTGTGTGTGAAAGCTCATTCTGATTCTGAATGAGAACTTAGTTTAGTACTCGCATGCTGTGACAGCCGCTTTCTGTCCGTGTGCTTCAGATGTGTGCACTCAGAAAACCGTATATCAGACGTTTAAACTCATATGGTTTAAAACGCATGATTTCAGTGCGATAAACATTATAATCAGTACCAAAACAGATGTATTTAGCAGGTCCGAGCTGTAATGGCGTGCTCTTTACTGGAAAAGGGGGCGGGGAGCAGCAGCTCATTTGCATTTAAAGAGACAGGCCCGAAAAACAGCGTGTTTCTGCTTCCACTCAAAATAGGCATTTTCAAAATAATATAATAAATGATCTGTGGAATATTTTGAGCTAAGACGTCACAGACACATTCTGGGGACACCAGAGACTTATATTACATATTGTAA
>NW_015505742.1:898450-901598 GCF_001515645.1 Sinocyclocheilus grahami | reverse complement strand
CCTTCAGTTTGCCTGTTTCCTTTCTTCCTTTCTTTATTTTATTAGTTTGTTTGTTTATTAGCTGGTTCATTGGTTGGTTTATTCTTGGTTTATTTTTTTGATTCGGTAGTTTGCTAGTTTCCTTTGCTTGTTGTTTTGCCTTTTTTTGATTATTATTTTGTTGTTATCATCTAAGGTTAAGCTGGCCTCTGACTAGGCACTGACTGTTTGAAAGAAATGTTGATCCAGGAACACGGCCTATTTATATAAATCATGTTGGTAATGTATCTGAAACTAGAGTCTCCAAGAATCCTTTACAAGCATCACCTGATTCTTAAGAGTGCTGAAAACGTCCTGCAGGAGGAAGTGGAATCTGCAGCGGTGGCACTGACAGAAGCAGATATTTATTTGGGTGCAGAGAGAATACACATATTTATGAATCCTCACCATCTCAAAATTGCTGTCGTTGATGTATTAGCATGCCCTCACCCTGTCATTGAGGAGTGCACCACAATGATTACTGTCACTCAGAGCCATCTGGGACGGATGTGTGCATGAGCCGTAATTTTGCAGACACCCTATGAATTCCTAACAACTGCCGTAAACTTTCTTTTCCCGTTTGATGCTAATATTTTAGAGATATTGGACAGTTTTATGTATGTAGTCCTGATACACTCAGCAGTTTCCAAGAGCCTGAAAGTGGTACAATTTAGGAATTGTCACACTCAGAATTAAAATATACTGTGTTGGCTTTCTGTGTGAGTCTGAAGCACTGAGAGTACATACAGCAAAATCCTAAACACTGTTCACTCATTTTGAAACTTACTCTGCCATTCAAAAGTTTAGTAAGATTCTGTAAGATTTTTAAATGGTTTTGTGCGTGTGTCTCTTATGAGTCTCTTATGCTCACCAAGGCTGTATTATTTAATCAGTAATACAATAAAAACAGACATATTGTTACAATTTAAAATAACTTTTTTTAATTGTGTGTGTGCGTGTCCATCTTCAAGAAATGACTAAAAACACATCTGTTCCACCTTTATTTGACCCTCTAACTCTAGCACTTTCTATTCTATTGTGTGTGTGTGTGTATAAAGGTAAAACTTTAATTAATACACATTTAATATTAAATATTTATTTTAAAAAGTGGTTATTTTATTTATTTATTTAATGTAATTTACTTCAGTCGTCAGTGTCATGATCCTTTAGAAATCATTTTAATATGATGATTTGCTGCTCAAGAAACATTTATTATTATTATCAATGCTGAAAACAGTTGTGCTGCTGCCTAATCTTTTTTGTGTAAACATTTTTTCAGGATTCTCTGATGAATAGAAAGAAGAACATTGTTTATTTGAAATAGAAATCTTCTGTAACACTATAAATGTCTTTCTTGTCACTTTAGATAAATTAAACGCATCTTCACTAAATAAAATTATTATTTTCTATTAGAAAAATTTTTCCTGACTCCAAACTTTTGAGAGGTGGTATGTATGCTGTCTAAATGTGAGAGCAAAAAAGAGCTGTTTAACAGATGACCTCAAACACAACGAATGAAAGAAAGATATATAGAGAGAGTAAAAGCTTTGTTGATGAAAACAATCATGGAAGAGAGTAAGATAACTATGATGGCAAAGCTAAAAGTTCAACCTTAAGCACAAATACAACATGACCATGAAAGTTGGCTCTTTAGTGTAAATCCTGCAAACAAGGACAGGTTAAATACATCAAAAGAGCAAAAATCTTAAAGCACTGCTTCCTCCAAAAGCACAGTACAAATTTGTACTTCATTTACTGTAGCAACTGAAAAAAGAAAGCTGGCACTTTCCCAGACACTCCTATCAAGCATCAGTATGCGGCGTGTGTTCACTCACAGTGGACTGGGGTCTGCTCATGTCCTCAGGGTCCAATGAAATGACATCCAGGGGTGGGGCGAGGGCGGGGTCACTGCTGCTTCGCACCGATAGAGGAGTGGCTGATGGGGGAAGTGTCAAAGGATACAGTTATACATCTAAAACACAATCATTCTGCATTTTAAAACCTATGTAAAACATAATGATTTAGACATTGAAAAGTCACTGTAGCAATACCATCATACATGACATTATCATATAGCACTAAAAATTATTTTAGCACCATTGAGATACTATCATAGGTTTCGTTAATATTTTGAATTAGATTGTATTAATATTTTCCATTTTAAAATTGTGTTTTCATCATTTTATTAGCCTTTTTAAATGTCTTTTTTAAAATTAAGTTTTAGTTTGTTATTTTAGTACTTCAAATTGAAGTAAACGAAAACGAGAAATGTTATCTTTATGCATTGGCATAAATAATATTTTTTTTATATAATTTTTTATATAATAACATATACACACACACACACACATACATATATATATATACATATATATATACATATATATATATATACACACACACACACACATTTGAATTAGATTGTATTAATATTTTCCATTTTAAAATTGTGTTTTCATCATTTTATTAGCCTTTTTAAATGTCTTTTTTTAAATTAAGTTTTAGTTTGTTATTTTAGTACTTCAAATTGAAGTAAACGAAAACGAGAAATGTTATCTTTATGCATTGGCATAAATAATATTTTTTTAATATAATTTTTTATATAATAACATATACACACACACACACACACACACACACACATACATATATATATATACATATATATATACATATATATATATATACACACACACACACACATATATATATACATATATATATATACTGTATATATACATATATATATATATACTGTATATATACATACAGTGGGTTGCGAATGTACCCCTTCATTTTTTTCACATTTTGTTTTGTTGCTGCCTTATGTAAAACTGCTTTAAATTAGTTTTTTTTTTCACAACAATCTACACTCCATACACCATAATTGTAAAGTTCAAATTCACTTTTGTTGTTGTTTGAACATAAATGTGTGTTGGAAGTGTGTGTACACATCCTCCCTATAATGATAAAAATCCACCCAGTGTTTTTTTTTTTTAAATCGCTATTTTAAAATCCCCTCTCAGGCTGTTCTGAGATTCCTGTCAGAATGACGTAGTTCTGCGCAGGCCCCTCCCACGATAGTTGATTGACAAGGCCGTCTTAACTTAGACCCGCCCTGAGTGAGCTG
>NW_015505742.1:893884-897689 GCF_001515645.1 Sinocyclocheilus grahami | reverse complement strand
CTGTTTTTATATGCATGCCAATTAACTTTTTTTTTTTTTTTTTTGTAAAGATAAGACCAGTCCATTTGATCTTGGCTCCATTTTAAGAATTAATTTTAATGTAGAATAGTTAATAAAATGTGAATTTTGTAGCATTTTATTTACTTATTTATCCATGCATTCCTTCATTTGTTAATTTTGAACTTCTGTATAAAATAAGTACATTTGAGCAGTTACTTTTAGGTCTCATTTTGCATTATTTATTTTGATCTTTTCAGACAGACAAGTGCTGTTACACTAGTTGAACATCGAGTGTTTTCCTTTTCAGACACACAATGGATCATAATAAAAATCACACTGAACTCACCACATGAAAGCACAACAATCAGCCTCACACAACACAAACACAAAGACATCTGACTGAGTCAGAGCAGCTTTCCGCACACACACACACTCATTAGTCCCGCCAAACCATGTCTCCCATCACACACATTTGTCTGGTTTCCAAAAGAGGGACAAAAGCCAAAGTGCTGGAGCCATCGCTAGACTCAGCAGAAACAGCTACGGGAACAAGATGCTAGGACCATCAAAATCAGCTCAGTCTTTTACAGGAACAAAATAAAACCGCAGAAAAAATGCAATGAGGGAGTTTTATATCAGGACCGTACAACAGAATGTCCTTGGCCTCCATACTGAAGAGGATCTCCAAGACCTTCTGAGATAAAGCCGGAGACACTGTGACATCTCAAGGATCTGAAGTACACAACTGTGTGGAGCGCTGGCATGGTGGCAAGGTCACTGCTGGTGAAACGGTTAAAGGAGCCAAATCATGAGAAACAGGGTTTTGTATCACAAGGAAAAAGATGCTATGTATCATTTATATATACGAAGCTAAGAAATATGAGAAATATATAAGCAGCAAAAATGACTAATTCAGAAACAGTGACCACACTAATGAGCATATGACCATCCTACATTTACATATTAACAACTATGCAGTATTGAGCAATTTCATCCACCATAATGAACGTCAATGTATACTATGTCATTGAAAGGTTAGCCATTTACACTAGGATGTTTTTTTAATCACATTGTATGCCATTGACCTATTTGTGTACAAGTGCTCTTAAAAAATATAAGCAAAATTTCTGCCAATTTCACAACAGGTCTGTACACACAAATTCTTCCCCCCCATTCTTTATTAGTTGCATTTAGCCATTTTTAATAAATACTACTCTGAATACAATAAATAAATAAACAGTCAAAATTAAAAGGATCTTGCTTCCATAAATTGCAAGAAACCTGTAGTGCTAAATGTGTTTTTAGAGTAGTAACAGTGTACAAGTTTACATATTAAGGTTTTAGGACAGTTTTTTTAATCAACAAGGATGCAATGCATTGATCTAAAGTGGCAGTAAAGACATTCATAATGTTCAAAATAAAATTTAAAATAATGTTCAATAGATGCTGTTCTTTTGAACTTTATATTCAACATATCCTGAAAAATGTATCAGTTTGCACAAAGACAAAGCTTCACAAATGTTTGCAGCATTGATAATAATAATAATAATAATAATAATAATAAGTGTTTCTTGAGCATCAAATCAGCATATTAGAATGATTTCTGAAGGATCATGTGACACTGAAGACTGGAGTAATGATGCTGAAAATTCAGCTTTGCATTACAGCAATAAATTGCATTTTTAAATATATTCATATAGTAAATAATAAGTAATAATATTTAAAATTATAAAAAAAATTTACTATATTTTTGATCATATTCAAAAATAGTCTTAGTGAGCATAAAAGACTTTCAAAAATATATATATAAAAAAAACGTATCAACAACACTTTACTATGTGCTGTATATATACACGTCTTAAAATACAGTACAGTGCAGATTTAAAGTAGCTTCATTAACGCCGATGAGAACTAGTTATCTTGCATGTACTGGTGAAAGCGACAGAACATAATACTGAGGACTTCTGCCAGTCTCAATTAACAGAAAGAGCAAGTCTGCCCCTGAAAAGAAAAAAGCACAGAGAGAGAGAACAAAAAAATTTCAAGCACATTGCTTGAAAATAGTTACCATTTTCCCTTGTCAAACAGACACTTCCATCAGCAAAGACTGCTCCTATCCTTCAGTCTGCTACTAGAAATCATCAAAAAGGCCTTTCACTATGATCACACTAGCATAGAAACTCTGATTCAGGTGAAGTCGCTGTGTCCCGGGAGTCATTTTAATAAGGTACTGGAACCAAAAGCAAGCTTTAACATGTCTGCTAGTAGCTACTTCATTAGGAAGGCATTGGTATTACTTTTTGAGAACTCACCAGGGCCATCTTAAAATGTAACTATTGAACTGTATTTCTCTGTATGTCAATGCTGATGTGCATATGAGACAAATAAGGCTAATGAAAGAGACCTAAACAAATTTTAGACAAATTTTTGACTCTTTTCAGGCCTGAGTTCATTTATGTGACAAAGTTGAGATAAATGTTCATCTTTTGAGTGGGCATACATCCTGACAGAGGGTTTAGTAACCATTATAACTTGACATAAACATCATATTTTAAGAGATTTGTTTGCGTCCTGTGTGTGTGAGCCACCTTAGAGCAACTCCTAAACCATAACCTTCAATTCCATCGTTTATCTACACCATAAGACCTTCAACATCAGCCGCAAACTACACCCTGAAGACCTCACAAAGGACGCTCACAATAAGAAAGCTCTCAGACCTTCGTGATGTTTATGAATTCTCATAAAGGAATGTTACATCTGTGCAGTGTCTGGAGTTTCCCTCAACTCCAATCAATCTTCTCCAACCTGCAGAACCTGGTGGAGCTTGCCACTGAACTCCAGGCTCAAGCTTAATCGTCAAGAGGAACGTTCGTGCAAACTAATTTTAGGCATTAATTTCGGTTTTACGCCAATTGGAACAACAAAGGTAAGAATCTGTGGGAAATCTGTAAAGACCAGTGCGATTCAAGGTAAAACCTTTAATTACTGGCTAGTCTGATGCAGGAGTGGAGCAGCCCTTCTAGTGGTTTCATCTTCCAGGAAAAGCACGACAGTCGGAGTGTGCTATGCACGTCTATTCAGCTGAATAAATAACAGAGGCAATCCCACAATATGAATAATCAGCCTGAAAATAAAGAGAATTTGAGTATGAAAATATTAAAGTATTAATAGACTAAAGGTTTGACATTCACAGACCTGAAGTTACTTTCAAATGTTTTCATAAGAACTGTTTGCCTTTTATAACAACAAAAAAAGAGAAGTAAATTTATGCAGTAATGGTTTGATTAAAGTCATGTGAAGGTAAATAATTAAAATTTCATCAATACTTGCATCTGTTTTTAAATTGACACTGCTTTTAATAATTAGTTTTCCTAACAAAAGCTTTATATTTACAATTTAGTAGAATCAGGAGTTACAGTACTGTAAATATTTTTGTTAAATAATAGAAATGTTTTTAGAATTTAGAATAGAATTGTGATTTGCAAAAAATAACTTAAAATTAAAAATTGTTTAAAAAATGTAAAAGTTGACTTTCAGGAAAATCAGTAGAACTACACATGGATGATTTAGTAATAAAATAGTTTTACGAGTTAATAACTAAAACTTTAAAAGAGCAGGGTGTGAACTATGGGGGAGCTAGGGGGAGCTCGGCTCCCCTTAATAAGACATGGGCTCCCCTGAAAACGTGATTTGTGAAATATCAAAAAATATTGACAATGTGTTATTTTGACGTGCAATTTCAGTTTTGTGTAACGTGATCATCGTGGATTATTATGTGTAAAATTGCAAAAATATCATTCATTCA
>NW_015505742.1:891321-893663 GCF_001515645.1 Sinocyclocheilus grahami | reverse complement strand
TATAGTGATTTATCCTATATAGTGCTTGCATAAAGCAAGTAGTGCTTACAAAAAAACATAACAGCTAAATTACAAGTGTAAGTCATCGTAAGCCCCTTTTGAGGCCCGCGCAAGCCCACGAACCCCCGTTATATAAAAAAAAAAGAGAGAGAGAGAGAGAGAGAGAGAGAGTGTGTGTGTGTGTGAGATGAGAGCGGGCAGGTCAGGGATCGATGCCACTGTAATCATAGCGCCGTGCCGCAGAGACAGTCAGAGCTCAAACAGATTTGCTCGGTTTCTGAGGACTGTTACGGCTCGAGCAGGAACAAACTCATGGTCTCTGGTTGACGGAACAAAGCGGCGTTCCATAATTACATCTGAAAAAACCCTTTTCCTCAATTCTTTCCTTGTGTGCTGACTGAGTAAACATGAACAGCAGGTCTAATTTGTTTAAAGTGCACTGCACTAATGTGTCGCCCATGTGTTACCCATGACAACAATCACATATCTTTCAATCAAAATCTCACAAGAAAAACGAGCTTATATGCTTTTATATGGTTAAGTGTGTCTCTTCAGACCCAAATTAAGCTAATTATAATTACTATAAACTAACCCCGCCCATAAAACAATAGCAATTTAGAATAAATGAATAAAATAAAAATGATGTAGAGTATTTTTACTTTATATTTATAGAGTTTATTTATATTAACAGATCCAAGATTTTACTATTTGGCAGAAGAATTATCTATTGACACAACACAACACAACACTTCAAGTTGTGATCCAAGACAACACAACAAAACAAAACAACTATTTGGAATAGTTTAAAATATTAAATCAAAAAGAAAAACCTGAATGATATGTATGGTCATATATAGCAAACAACAACAATTTCATCGACCAAAACCTAAATTAAAAAATAAACAGATCCAAGACTTTACTATTTGGCAGAAGAATTATCTATTTTGAAAATAGTTTTGCTAAATAACAGAAACTTTTGCTTTTTAATAATAAATAACTTAACTTAAAATTAAAAGTAGAATTACTCATTCATATTTTCGTAATAAAACTGAATAAAATTATTTTTAAAAAACAAGACTTTACTATTTGGCAGAAGAATTATCTATTTTGAAAATAGTTTTGCTAAATAACAGAAATTTTTGCTTTTTAATAATAAATAACTTAACTTAAATTAACTTAAAATTAAAAGTAGAATTACTCATTCATATTTTCGTAATAAAACTGAATAAAATTATTTTTAAAAAGTGATTATTTGGAGACAGATTTGTCCTTCACTAACTTCATTCATCATTTCCTTGATGCTTTCGTGTTTCCTATTGTTTTCCTTGTTGAAGATTTGTTTCAAAATATCTGATTCTGAACATTATGTGTTAACATTATGGGATAACAATTCACTAAAATACAGTTTGAAATGTTTATCGTTGGCTACTGTTTCACATTTAATAACAGTATTCACTATACAGTGCATGTGGTATATTTACTTGTGTTTGTTACAGGCTAAAATGCCAATTCAAACCATCTCTTGTGTCTCTTCTCTCTCATGTCTGTACAGCAGGTGTGAGGGCGGTCCTTTGAGCTCTGACTGACATCTGTCACGCTGCCAATCATCCTGTGTATCATCTCCACCTCTTTAACCTCACATTTACCCAGTGCTTTAATGTATGTCTTTGACCCACAGACTGAGCAATGACCCACTGCCCCTCTCTAGTCATCTTTATTCAGCAGTCACCACCTGTCACTCACTCTTATGCCCCGCCCCCTGGCAGAATAAAAGCCAAAGTGGCTTAGAAGTTTTGTTTTGGGGAAATCTCATTGTGCTTTTGTACAGGATGGTCTGTTTAACCCTCAGAGACCCACTGTTGGAGAACTGCAAAACAAAGCAATTGAGAAATATCAATTTCTCGCTAAACTAAGTCAAAACAGCAGCTCACATAAATTAAAACTACACACACTACTGCTGACGGTTTTGCATCAAATTTATGTTTTCAAGTAGAATTTCTTTTTTCTGAATATTGTGTGATGTTTAGCGAAAAGAACAAACGGCAGTTAACACATTTAATTATTCACTTTGCTGTAAGGAAAATAAAGAAAAAAATCCAATAAATCGACACATTGACAGCACTTAACCTTTTTAGCCTTTTCAAACACATAGAAATAGAATAATTACTAAAAAATGAATTCATTTTTAGATAATTACTATAAATCTATTCATTTTAGAATAAAAATCAAAACCATTTTTATTATTTATTAATATTATTATTTTATTATATATTATTCTTATGTATTTTTACTATTATATGATATATAAAAAAAACATAAATGTATATTTTTTTATAAAAATT
>NW_015505742.1:889506-891311 GCF_001515645.1 Sinocyclocheilus grahami | reverse complement strand
ATATATATATATATATATTAGTGCTGTTAACGTTAACGCATTAACGCATACGATTAATTTTACAATCCTTAACGCGTTAAAATTATTTAACGTAATTAACGGAAGCACAATTTCTATTCTAACCATTTAACCCACTTTTGCTTCTCTGCTTGCTCCACTTTTGATCATTTTAAGCTGCTAAACTCTGGAAGTTTTCAGTCCGATGATCCAGTAAACGAATGCATTCAAACAATCCTTCCAAAACAGCGCTAATATAAAGGAAACCAGGCTGATTACATCAGAGATTGCAGAGAGAACAGAGACTCGCGTTGCGTTTTCAGTGAATTATTCATTCCAGCGTGTTTGGCCTTAAAACACGAGCTCTGTCATACTCTGTGATTGTCTCTGAAGAGCGCAAGCCCTCACACGTCACACGCGCTGTGTGAAGTACAGACTGAACGGATTGTCAACACATCCCACCGCTGTATGGCCAGATGAGACACAAGCTACGGTTTCTCGACTTGATAACCAGTCTCGCTAGTAAAGTTTTGACTGATGATGACTGTAATCAAGGTAAAGACGAGACGATTGCAGTGGCGTACAGGAGTCGTACAGTAAGCACGCGTGAGTCCGTTATATTAATGCATGTATGAGTGCTCTAGACGCTCTGATCGCACATTGTATTTATGCACAGGCACAGACATTTCTGTACATTCACGTTGTTTCCACACACATTCGCGATAATGTTTTGATTTGTCATGTGTTAGTTATACTGAATGGATCCGTGTACTGTAGATATATGCAGTCAGCAGGCGGTTGGTTTAGGGCTTTTTGGCATCTCCATGTGGTCCTGTTCGGTATCGCAACTTGACTTTTCTAAAATGTAAAAAAGTTTTTACATTACACATACTATACAATTCAGATTTTTTATTTCTTTCATATGTGCTTATATGGGCTCCTTGTATCATTTGGGTCTTTGGTGTCCTTTTGGAGTTTCTAAGTGTCCTTTTTTGAGGTTAGAAAATTAGTCAATTAGCGTAGTAAGCCCTTAGTAGCACAAGTTGATTAAGCAAGAAATGCATATTTTGGCTGCAGGAATTTCTTAGAAAGACTATGCTTTGTGATACCCTGTTTAATCTGCTTGCTAAATGTTAAGGCCTGTCCATATCAGATGAATGAGAATGGAGAACAAAAGCTTTTTTGTTAACAAAAAAAGAGGAAAACCATTTTGTGCTTATGGGCAGATGACTAGGACAGACTCGTTTCGCTATACAGCAGTTCTCCTTACTCTTGCTCTTTTGCTGTGCAATCACAGTTGTATTTGTGTCTGGGGACCAAAAGTCCACTGCCATGAAATGTAATTAGTGTCTCCAGATCCACAGGCCTCACCTTCTTTTGATTATCATTCCTCTTCTTCTTTTTGAAACTCTTTTGTTCTCTGTTTCTTCCCTCATAGCTTCTCATTTCTCTGTGTGCGCATTCCAAAGCACATTCGCACAATGTGCAGGGACCTCAAAGTTCCCAGGATTTTTTTCTTTTCTAAAGCCGAGAATGTCTGAAAGTGCTGTTAAACCACATTGTCATTAGTTGGTTACATCAGAACAGAGGGAGACTGGAGGAGATTTTCTTCAATCACAGGCCATCTATACCAGGCAGACATGCTGACTGCAGCTGTGCTTGTCTTCATCTGGGAACCGTTTTCACGAGCTCCGCTCAAGCCCTTGTGCCCTAATAGGCTGATAATCCATACACGGTTATACAACATGCGATTTGGCCTCTCGCTGTGTGTTTATTATTTATGATTTTTCTGGGAAAGGAGTCACACC
>NW_015505742.1:887005-889156 GCF_001515645.1 Sinocyclocheilus grahami | reverse complement strand
ATATATATATACACACATATATATATATATATATATATATATATATATATACACACATATATATATATATATATATATATATATATATATACACATACATGTATATCCATATATATATATATATATATATATATATATATATATTAGTGCTGTTAACGTTAACGCATTAACGCATACGATTAATTTTACAATCCTTAACGCGTTAAAATTATTTAACGTAATTAACGGAAGCACAATTTCTATTCTAACCATTTAACCCACTTTTGCTTCTCTGCTTGCTCCACTTTTGATCATTTTAAGCTGCTAAACTCTGGAAGTTTTCAGTCCGATGATCCAGTAAACGAATGCATTCAAACAATCCGTCCAAAACAGCGCTAATATAAAGGAAACCAGGCTGATTACATCAGAGATTGCAGAGAGAACAGAGACTCGCGTTGCGTTTTCAGTGAATTATTCATTCCAGCGTGTTTGGCCTTAAAACACGAGCTCTGTCATACTCTGTGATTGTCTCTGAAGAGCGCAAGCCCTCACACGTCACACGCGCTGTGTGAAGTACAGACTGAACGGATTGTCAACACATCCCACCGCTGTATGGCCAGATGAGACACAAGCTACGGTTTCTCGACTTGATAACCAGTCTCGCTAGTAAAGTTTTGACTGATGATGACTGTAATCAAGGTAAAGACGAGACGATTGCAGTGGCGTACAGGAGTCGTACAGTAAGCATGCGTGAGTCCGTTATATTAATGCATGTATGAGTGCTCTAGACGCTCTGATCGCACATTGTATTTATGCACAGGCACAGACATTTCTGTACATTCACGTTGTTTCCACACACATTCGCGATAATGTTTTGATTTGTCATGTGTTAGTTATACTGAATGGATCCGTGTACTGTAGATATATGCAGTCAGCAGGCGGTTGGTTTAGGGCTTTTTGGCATCTCCATGTGGTCCTGTTCGGTATCGCAACTTGACTTTTCTAAAATGTAAAAAAGTTTTTACATTACACATACTATACAATTCAGATTTTTTATTTCTTTCATATGTGCTTATATGGGCTCCTTGTATCATTTGGGTCTTTGGTGTCCTTTTGGAGTTTCTAAGTGTCCTTTTTTGGAAAGACCAAAAAAGACTAAATTTATCTTGAAAAAAGCTTGCAGAAAATATAGATTTTTGAAAATCACCCTTCAATCTTTTGGTTTACTTTGCTGGATATAGCAAATGATGACAAAATAAACATTTGAAACAAGATAAATGGTCTATGCTTAATCTCATGAAGTGTGCGTTTAATCACAGAAAAAGGGTGTGATTTAATTAGATTAAAAATGTTAATCGATTGACAGCCCTAATATATATATATGTGTGTGTGTGTGTGTGTGTGTGTGTGTGTGTGTGTGTGACCCTGGACCACAAAACCAGTCTTAAGTCGCTAAAGTATATTTGTAGCGATAGCCAAAAATATATTGTTTGGTTCAAAATTATCGATTTTTCTTTTATGCCAAAAATCATTAGGATATTAAGTAAAGATCATGTTCCATTAAGATATTTTGTACATTTCCTACTGTAAATATATTAAAAACTTAATTTTTGATTAGTAATATGCATTGCTAAGAACTTCATTTGGACAACTTCAAAGGTGATTTTCTCAATATTTTGATTGTTTTTCACCCTCAGATTCCAGATTTTCATTTTCTAATAAACCATTCATCAATGGAAAGCTTATTTATTCAGTTTTCAGATGATGTATAAATTTAAATTTCCAAAAATTTACCCGTACGACTGGTTTTGTGGTCCATGGTCACATATTAGTGCTGTCAAACGATTAATCGCATCCGAAATAAAAGATTTTGTTTACATAATGAGTGTGTACTGTGTATATTTATTATGTATATATAAATACAAACACATGCATGTATATATTTAAGGAAAACATGTTATGTTTATATATTACATATATTTATATCTAATATAAAATATACATTTAAATATTCACATGTAAATATTTTCAAAATATATACTGTATGTGTGTGTATTTATATATACATATTAAATAAACAAACACAGTACACATACATGTATTATGTAAACAAAAACTTTTATTTTGGATGTGATTAATCACGATTAATCGTTTGACAGCACTAATATATAT
>NW_015505742.1:865028-886984 GCF_001515645.1 Sinocyclocheilus grahami | reverse complement strand
TATATATATATATATATATAAAATTTTAAATAGAAATGCTTCAAAAAGAAAAATATGAACGGTGTTTGGTCAAACAAACTTAAAAGCAAAATTCAAGGGACAAATTTGCCAAAACAAAACAAAAAAACAAACAAAACAAAACATCAATGATAAAACTAAATACAATTGAAGTGAAATTAAACTACAAAATATCAAATACTAAATAAAGAAGACAAATATTAAATAAAATGTTGTAAAGCATATAAACATTTTTTTACACATTTAAAAAAAAAAAAAGAAGAAGAAAATTCAACAAGATGTTTAGTCATTTATGGCAAACTTCTGAGGACAAATTTGTCCTTAAAGTATAACAACGTGTGTGTTACACATCCACATCTACTAACCAGATTAGCAGTGTACACTGTTCAGAAGTCAAGCGAGTCCGGCCAAGCATGAACTCATTCAAATGCTGCCATTATTCCTGTTTGCACCCCAGACACACACTAATTAAGTTAACCCTGATCCCGTGAAGGCCTTTCCTCCTCTTTAGTACCACTGATTCAATAAGACTCCTTTTTGACTTCCCTATCGCCTCGGCTGCGTTTCAACAACAAATCCCAAGTGCTGACACGCACACACACACACACTGGCGCTACGGCACGGCCACTAAACTACATTGGGCACGGTTCCTTTGTCCCCGGCATCATTTAATTGATAAATGAGCGAGACGAGCATTGTGTGTGTGCAGCTGACAGTGGACTTTTTTGTAATGTAATGACATGGCAGTGTTTGAGGTGTACACAGGGACATCTGCCTCCAGTCTGGCTTCAGAGAGGAGCATTATGGGAAGGTTAGCCAGGGCAAGGCTGAGTGAGCAGTCACAATGATGGATTCAGAAATGGCAAGTGTAACGTTTGCATTCATTTGAATTGATACAGCTGTGCCAGTCAAACATCGAGCGAGCGTTAGCCACTTTCATAGTCACAAATCTGCTGCTATGTAGTAGTGGCATTATGGGTGGTCGCTAAGAAGCCTTAAAGGCACAGTGATCCAAAAACTGAAAATTCTGTCATCAATTTTACTCACCCATATGTTGTTTCAAAACGTTATACAAAACAGTGAGTTAACACTAAATCACACATACACACAAAACATCAGCTCAATTATGCGCTGCTACTAATGCAACCACACATGTACACAAGTTGACACATAACTATAAAAACAATCCACATTCACTATCTACAACTGTGTACCACACACACTCATACTGATGTGCACATACAGATGTTTTCTTCATTCAGTCGGTCTGTGGTCGCTGGAAATGAAAAACACTTGTGCATGTTGGAAACAAAGTATTGTTTAACCCTTAGAGGCTTTGGGGTTTCAAACAGAACCCTCAAATATACCTCTCTGACTTATAATTGTTTTTACAGCCTTTTTTATCTCTCCTTGACCAAAAAAATGTATTAAAACAAGATAAAATAAATGCTTAATTCAATTAATACGAATATAATATATACAACAGTAATACACTAATTAAATTTTAAATATATTTGATTAGTAATATGCATTGCTAAGAACTTCATTTGGACAACTTCAAAGGTGATTTTCTCAATATTTTGATTGTTTTTCACCCTCAGATTCCAGATTTTCATTTTCTAATAAACCATTCATCAATGGAAAGCTTATTTATTCAGTTTTCAGATGATGTATAAATTTAAATTTCCAAAAATTTACCCGTACGACTGGTTTTGTGGTCCATGGTCACATATTAGTGCTGTCAAACGATTAATCGCATCCGAAATAAAAGATTTTGTTTACATAATGAGTGTGTACTGTGTATATTTATTATGTATATATAAATACAAACACATGCATGTATATATTTAAGGAAAACATGTTATGTTTATATATTACATATATTTATATCTAATATAAAATATACATTTAAATATTCACATGTAAATATTTTCAAAATATATACTGTATGTGTGTGTATTTATATATCCAAGCATGAACTCATTCAAATGCTGCCATTATTCCTGTTTGCACCCCAGACACACACTAATTAAGTTAACCCTGATCCCGTGAAGGCCTTTCCTCCTCTTTAGTACCACTGATTCAATAAGACTCCTTTTTGACTTCCCTATCGCCTCGGCTGCGTTTCAACAACAAATCCCAAGTGCTGACACGCACACACACACACACACACTGGCGCTACGGCACGGCCACTAAACTACATTGGGCACGGTTCCTTTGTCCCCGGCATCATTTAATTGATAAATGAGCGAGACGAGCATTGTGTGTGTGCAGCTGACAGTGGACTTTTTTGTAATGTAATGACATGGCAGTGTTTGAGGTGTACACAGGGACATCTGCCTCCAGTCTGGCTTCAGAGAGGAGCATTATGGGAAGGTTAGCCAGGGCAAGGCTGAGTGAGCAGTCACAATGATGGATTCAGAAATGGCAAGTGTAACGTTTGCATTCATTTGAATTGATACAGCTGTGCCAGTCAAACATCGAGCGAGCGTTAGCCACTTTCATAGTCACAAATCTGCTGCTATGTAGTAGTGGCATTATGGGTGGTCGCTAAGAAGCCTTAAAGGGACAGTGATCCAAAAACTGAAAATTCTGTCATCAATTTTACTCACCCATATGTTGTTTCAAAACGTTATACAAAACAGTGAGTTAACACTAAATCACACATACACATACACACACAAAACATCAGCTCAATTATGCGCTGCTACTAATGCAACCACACATGTACACAAGTTCACAGTGGACTTTTTTGTAATGTAATGACATGGCAGTGTTTGAGGTGTACACAGGGACATCTGCCTCCAGTCTGGCTTCAGAGAGGAGCATTATGGGAAGGTTAGCCAGGGCAAGGCTGAGTGAGCAGTCACAATGATGGATTCAGAAATGGCAAGTGTAACGTTTGCATTCATTTGAATTGATACAGCTGTGCCAGTCAAACATCGAGCGAGCGTTAGCCACTTTCATAGTCACAAATCTGCTGCTATGTAGTAGTGGCATTATGGGTGGTCGCTAAGAAGCCTTAAAGGGACAGTGATCCAAAAACTGAAAATTCTGTCATCAATTTTACTCACCCATATGTTGTTTCAAAACGTTATACAAAACAGTGAGTTAACACTAAATCACACATACACACAAAACATCAGCTCAATTATGCGCTGCTACTAATGCAACCACACATGTACACAAGTTGACACATAACTATAAAAACAATCCACATTCACTATCTACAACTGTGTACCACACACACTCATACTGATGTGCACATACAGATGTTTTCTTCATTCAGTCGGTCTGTGGTCGCTGGAAATGAAAAACACTTGTGCATGTTGGAAACAAAGTATTGTTTAACCCTTAGAGGCTTTGGGGTTTCAAACAGAACCCTCAAATATACCTCTCTGACTTATAATTGTTTTTACAGCCTTTTTTATCTCTCCTTGACCAAAAAAATGTATTAAAACAAGATAAAATAAATGCTTAATTCAATTAATACGAATATAATATATACAACAGTAATACACTAATTAAATTTTAAATATATACTTCATTGTAATTTATAATAACATTTTTAAATATATTTTTTTAAATAATATTTTAATAATAGTTTAGAAATAGAAACAACAATTTCACCCTGATCAAAATCTAACATAACATATCCAAGACTTCACTATAATATAAAATAAAATATAGAATATAGGATGAAATAAAATATAAAATTAAATAAAATCTTAATTACTGAATAAAAATACAATACAACAATACAATAAATAAAATCAAAATTGTATTTCTATAATAATTTATAATAGCATTTTTTAGTTAACCAAGAGTTATTGAGTTATTTGAAAAAAAGGAATAAAATTAAATAAAATAAATTATATTGCAGATTCTGCTAAACACATCATTCATGTTTTTCTTTTTGATTGATGTGGACATGTGAATTGCAGCACTGACATACGTACTTGATTTGAGGGCAGAGTGGGTGACCTCGATCTCACTGGCCAGGTAGGGCTGCAGGACACTGAGCTCAGGTTCAGAGGGGTCAGGGCTGGAGCGACTGGACGCCACACTCCCCCCGGGACTCACCATCGCCCTCTGCTGGAGCTCCATCTTCTCATACACAGCCTTCAGCTGAGGACAGACAAACACCAGTCAGATTAGAGAACAGGAAAAACATCACTAACAAAACAATGTCAAAAAATTGTGTTTACACACATCACATTTAGGCTATTTTACAAGGACATAACAAGAGACACAATTCTGAAAATAAGAATAACTGCAGGTACTAGCATAAGCACACTGATCAAACGGTTTGTCCTTGTTTATTTCATACAAAATCCACAACATAAATCATTGTACAGGAGGAATTACAGCATGAAAAAGTTAACTCTGAATATGACATCATTCCTCAAGATCATAAAGTTCAAAAGTTTACACAAAAGAAAGGTACAAGGATTTGTTTGTTGGAAAGTAGAATGGATGATCAGTGCCACTGTACTATAATGCAATATTGATAATTCATTCTCGCTCAGAGCAAAGCCCTGAATAACAGAGGCCAATATTAATAATAGATGCTTCAAAAATTACTATGAATGTAAGACTGAAAGAATAGTTGTCCTTTGGATGTACAGTATGAGAAAGTCTGGATGAGTTACAGTGGCCCCCAAAATATATATTCACAAAACATCAGATGTATATATATATATATATATATATATATATATATATATATAAATTAATACAAATGAATTTTATATGAAAAATGATACATATATATAAACATTCTATAAAATTAAAAAAGTTTAAATTCTAAAAATTCTAAAACAATAAAATGAAAACAATATATAAATTGCAGTATTTTATTATTTATATGAAATAAAAAAATAAGAGTTGAAAATATAAAGATTACAAATATTTTAATGAATATGAAACAATAAATAAACAATAAAAATCTTAATTTGCATTTTATATCACTTTCGAATTTGATTCAATCAAAAAGATAAACATCAATATACATTTTGTCTTGATGTTGGCAGTCCAATCACAATGAATCAAGATGATGTTAAAAAAAAAAATTTTTTAATTACAGCTGGTGCTACTGCTGGCTCATTCGTCACACTGGAAAGGTCAAGTTGAGTGCATTGCATTGTGGGATACAATGCTCCCTGGAGCGTTCACTATTCACATGTTGGCAAATACAGGTAATCCTGTTTTCCATGCAAACAAAAACTTATCCAACAGCGCACACAGTATGCATACCACAAATATTCTGCAAGCATGCTATACTGAAAAACACACACACTCATCTCTTGTCGAGAGGTGCTATTATTCCAGCAGGTGCCTCAAATGGGGCGAAACGTAATAAGTAATTACTAACGAGTTAATAGACACAGCCATCAGACAATAATTAGACGCATTACACCGCAACCGTACATTAATTGTCAATAGAACAGACTCTAATGTAACGGCTGAGAGCCTGTGTGTGAAACGCATCGGTCGAGTAGCTTACAGCACTTTTCCCAAACCAGTTACGATCATATAAACACGCCAGGCAGTATGATAAACAAATATAAATGAAATGTAAAAATTAAACCCAAGTCGACAGGCATCTGTGTTTGTGAGCACATGCGTTAAGCATCAATGGTCAAATTAGATGCGACAAGGGAATCAGAAGCTGTCAAACGTAATGTCACGGTAGCGTTATGAGCCGAGAGGACGTTGACGGTAATGAGAGAGAATTAGTTTGAGCGTGCCGTGGTCTCTGACCAGCTCCGATTGGTACGTTGACAAGCGGCCATAAAGCCGGGCCGGCTGATGAATTCATTCGCCAGCCACTAATGAATTAGCACTTTTCTTCGCCCGGCTCACCTTTCCAGTCACATCAAAGGCCTGGCAGAGGAAACAACGGCTTAATTAAAGACAAAAAATGCCAGGGAACATCAGATGCAAGGGCAGGTAACGCATATAGAAGATATGAAGTCGATATGAAGTCATCTGCATCCGTTTCTCAGGAAAACAATAACCGGTGACACGCGACAGGAATACACATCATCAATCATGGGGAAATATTGTGCCGCGCACCCCAGCCCGGTCTGAGTGATTCGATTGGCTGACATTTCTCGCAGAAATCGTCCAGATCAGAGAGAGGGGGAAAGTAATCAAGGAATCACTTCTCCACGGGTTTGATAGATGGCCGTCTTTCTGCGCGTCTCTCTCTGGTTCTTGCCCTAAGTGTTCATACCTGATCAAACTCTATTTCTGGGCCTGAAGCGTGCGGGCTGGGATATTCATCACCGCTGTTGTGTATATACACGCTGCACATTATTCCTGAAGGATTGTAGAGGCGTGTGACTCACAGAAAAGAGCGTATGTCAATTTCAGCCAATCACGGAGCTGCTAACAAAACCAAAAACATAATAGCAGCCAGGCCGGTCACAGATGTGTCTCGTGAGGGGCCGTAACACGGACACACTCTCGGCTTTTCAATTCTACCGAGAGGCATTCGTCAACAACATGACCTCTGAGAGGATTTGTGAATGTGTATGCATGTATTAAGGGAATATAGACTATTAGGGCTCAGCCGAGTTGGTGGCATTTCTCTATTTGAGTTACATATGAGGAAAGAGTTGTTGGCGGAGCCCAAAACTGTAAAAATTGATTTTTCAATTTATGATTCTGTTTCTACCGGCAAATGAACATATAGATATACACATTCACTATGTTGTTTTTCGAGCGCCCAGCCACAAGCGTTGGGTTTTAAAGACGGTAGTATACGATCATTAAATATTTCCTTGTTAACCTCTAAAGCTCACTTAAAATTGTTCTAGATCATTAGATGTGATGTTATGGTGCCTTGGTTTGAAACCGGTTTCCTTACAAAAAATACAAAACATTGTCTGTTTGGTCACTGACTGTTAAGTCATTAAGTCAACAACTCAACTACATGTACGGAAACTTGTTTCCACCTCAGAGTAAAATATAAAAAAGGTCAATTGTGAGGAAGAAATTTAAGATTCTAATTGCGTATAATATGATAGCGGCATGTAAAATGACAATTTTGGAAAAAATTTTGCAGACTTCAAAATCACCTTGTAAAGTTGTAAATTGTGAAATATACGGTCAAAACTGTCAGATAAATTCTCATTGTGGCATATACAGTCACAGCTGTAAGAAAAAGTCACGTTTATGTCATATTGTGGAACAACTATGACAAATTATGTCATAAATGCAAGATATAAAGTAAATTATGTGGCATATAAAGACATTTGAGATGAAGACAAAATTGTGACTATAAAGTCAATTTTGTAACATACAAAGTCTAAATGAGATATAAAGTCAAAATTGAGATAAAAAGTCACATTGTAACAAAGACATAATATAACTAGGAAGTTTTGTGGCGTATAGTCACAACTGAGATATAGTCACACTTTGGCATATAAAGTCAAAATTGTGAGATATAAAGTCAAAAGTATGAGACTGTAACATTGTTGTATATAAATTTAAATTTGAGATATAAAGTCACTATTGATAAATTCACAATTGTGAGATCTAAATTCAAAATTGAGATATAAAGTCAGTATTGATAGTCATAATTGTGAGATCAAAACTGTGACATATAAAGCCACTTTTATTGCCAGTCAAAACTGAAATATAGTCTCAATGTGCAAAAACAAAGTAACGATTATATATAAAGTCAGAATTGTCAGATTGGCAAAACTGTGAGATAAAAAGACCCAATTGTGAGACAGTCACATTGTGGTATATAAATGTCAAAATCGCGGTAAATAAAATTAAAATATAAAGTCACAAATAGATATAAAGACACAATGAGCCATTTATAGTAAAAATGTGAGATATATAAAGAAAAACAGGCCACACAGAGAAGAACCAATTGCCAATCCAACCCTCTACGCGCACACCTTGGCAATATAATCGCCATTGGCTAGTAAATTGTTTTGTTTACTCGCCAGACTGATATACTATTTTACACACACACACACACACACACACATTTACTTAGCTATCTAAATGGGGACATTACATAGACTTCTATTGTTTTTATATACAGATAGTTATACACTTTTTAACCTAAACCCACCCCTACCCCTCACAGAAAATTTTCTGCATTTTTTAAATTTTAAAAGTAAAAAAAAAAACTGTTTATTTTTATAACAGTTGTCAAATGCGGACATCCACAAATTGAGGTTTTTGCCGATTTTGTCAGGTTTTGCTCACTTTTGGGTACAAATTTGTCCCCAAAATATGGTTAAGTACACACACATATGATTCCACCAAATCAGCTTATCTTTGTAAAACGGAACAGCTTCTTAAATAACTGAATGTGCACTCTTTATCTTCAGCCAATCAAGCATTATATTATGATATTATGATAATTAAGCACTATTTAATGATAGAACTAGTGATTAGAACTAAAACTTGGTAACCATGAATGCTCTCTCTCTTTGCATGTGTGAGAAACAGCGCTATCAGCAAAACGACGGCGAGTCGTGCGCCTTCACACTAGTTTACGGTACGCCAAATACAGGTGCGCTGCGTGCTACATACTGCGCATCCATTGAGTACATGACATGATCCATTGAGCGCATCTAAATAGTACAGATCGCTTGACGGAGAGCGAAACTCTTAAGCGCTCAATCAGCGTGTTTATCGAGTGAAAATCTGTGTTGAACGCCTCTCGCACACATACTGGCGTGTAAAATCTAAGAATGTATTAGCTAATGGCTAATGTTAGACATTATTTAGTTGCCCAGAGTAAGATTTAGTCACATTTGTAAGCAATCCAATTATTGTAAGTTCTTAACTTCTCTGCTGGCTAGTGTTGTCAAAAGTCGGTACTAAAAAAATGAAAACGTTACGGTACCAGGTTTTTTTAAGTACTGGTGGTACTGAGTATTATCGAGTGAAAAGCTGTGTTGAACTCCTCTCGCACACATACTGGCGTGTAAAATCTAAGAATGTATTAGCTAATGGCTAATGTTAGACATTATTTAGTTGCCCAGAGTAAGATTTAGTCACATTTGTAAGTGATTTACTCGCAATGTAGAGGGTTGCAATCCAATTATTGTAAGTTCTTAACTTCTCTGCTGGCTAGTGTTGTCAAAAGACGGTACTAAAAAAATGAAAACGTTACGGTACCAGGTTTTTTTTACAGGTGCGCTGCGTGCTACATACTGCGCATCCATTGAGTACATGACATGATCCATTGAGCGCATCTAAATAGTACAGATCGCTTGACGGAGAGCGAAACTCTCAAGCGCTCAATCAGCGTGTTTATCGAGTGAAAATCTGTGTTGAACGCCTCTCGCACACATACTGGCGTGTAAAATCTAAGAATGTATTAGCTAATGGCTAATGTTAGACATTATTTAGTTGCCCAGAGTAAGATTTAGTCACATTTGTAAGCAATCCAATTATTGTAAGTTCTTAACTTCTCTGCTGGCTAGTGTTGTCAAAAGTCGGTACTAAAAAAATGAAAACGTTACGGTACCAGGTTTTTTTAAGTACTGGTGGTACTGAGTACCCGGTCAACCCGGTTCTTGATGCGCTATCCAAAAGGTGTGCAGATGCGCTCTCATAAAAGCACGGAGACGTGGCGACCTCAAAATGAGGAAGCACATCAAACTAACAAAACAATTTAAAGACAGACACCCAGATCAAATGAAAGAGTTCAAGCAGGTAAGTTACATTTAAATTTTTTATATTTAGATCTTCTAAGTGTTTCCCATACATTGATTTATTTGAGGCGCCCGCCACAATATCAAAACTGACTGCCACAAATAGATTTTCCAAAAGGCTTTGACTTCATTGAATAAACATGAGCACTGCACGTGTCAAAGTTGAAACCCGGTGCGGGTGTTTTTATTTCACTGCACTGACACAACTGATTGTCTTCTGAAAATTATGGATGTCATTTTCATTTCATCTTGCCTGTAATGCCTGATAAAGCAGCGTTTGTGAGCGCAGCGCTTATTTGGTTACAGCCGTTACTGGGGAAACCTGATCTCTCCTGCTCTACAAGCACCTACTGCTGGCAGAGAATGAATTTGCATATATATGCCGCCACAAATAAATTAGCATGTTTTTGTTTTGCTTTAATACCGAAATTGGTACCGAAAACCATGGATTTTCACTGGTATTGGTACCGAATACTGAAATTTTGGTACAGTGACAACACTACTGCTGGCATAAACTTTCTTCTCATTCATGACAAAATCCTGTGAATTGATTTGCATTCAAGTTAGCAGGCATCTCGCCCTCTTTTCTCTCAGCTCAAACGCAGATATTGGCCCGAGGAAACATGATGTCAAACAATGCTGACTAATGTCACTTCCTCTTGTAATCCATTACCTGCTCCACCTGCATGGTAATGAGAGATGGAGCCTGTTGCCATGCCAACCCCACCTGCCAATCAACCCCTAGGTCACGACAGGATTTTGTTGTTGCTAGTGAATGAGCCGTTCGTTTGTCAAAATGTTAACGATTGAGCGTTATCGTGAAGAACAGGATCATCTATAAAAAGCTGATGTAAGACATCTTTAAAAACATGTAGGCAGGTCACTAGGTTTTAGAAAAGAAAGTTCATCATCATTTCAAGTTTCTCTTCCAGAATTGTTCCTTCCTTTATTAGGGCCCTATGAAATCTCTTTTATTTTTTTCCCAGATTCTGTTTTTTTTCTGCATTCTGTTTTAATGGTTTAATTCAGTTTTAATAAAATAAAAATAAATGTCTAATAAATTGAATTCATAAAACTTTATCTTTTTTTTTTACAATAATAGTGCACTCTGAAATTTTTTTTTCTGGATTCTGTGATTTATCATTTAATACAAATCAAATACATAAATTTTGTAATCAAATGAAGGCATAACACTTTAACCAGTTTTGTCTGATTTTCACCAAAATTGGCTCAGATCGTGTTCAGACAATGCTGGCAAAAGACTTCCAATAGACCAAACCATTTTCGTAAAGTGTATTAACGAATTTGATGAAATTCACGCAAAAATGGGCAATGAGCAAAGCGCCACTTACTGGTCAAAAGATAATGAAAATGTACAGTTTTTGTTTAAAATTTTAGTTTATCATTTCTGAACGGTTTGAGCAAAAATCATAATATTGATCTCGTTAGATTTGGAGTGGCATACCGAATCAAATGATACAGACAGACCTATGTCAGCCATTTTGAGCATGGACCATTTCGAATTTTACAGTAAAATGCTGTATTTTACAAATGCTTTAACAAATCTTATGAATCTTATAGAACTGCTTGCAGGAAAGTTATGAAATTTGGCACACAGATGGAGGACAGTCTCATCATTAACCAACTCAAACTCTCTAGCGCCACTAACAGGCCAAATTCGGATTCATGTTTCTGCTATTAACTTGAACCATAAGATCTAAGAGCAAAATAATTTTCTATTTCTATGGGTCAAGACTTTGCAATTTTGCCTTTTACGAAAAATCTACTTTTTCAAACTCGTCATAGACGGTCTGTCTAATTTTCACGAAAATTGGCGCATATCATCTTCAGAGCATTCTAGCAAAAAGTTATTAAAAGCTTTTTGATATACCAAACCATTTTTGTTAAGCGTATTAACAAATTTGACAAAGTTTGTACAAAAATGGACATGAGGCTACATCTCCGCAACACTTTAATGCATTCTGACCAAACTTGGTATGTGTTATAACCAGTGTTGGGCAAGTTACTTCCAAACTGTAATACATTATATATTACTAGTTACTGTCTTTTGAAAGTAATTAGTTACATTACAATATTACTGTCTCTGAATTGTAATGCGTTACACTACTTTTGAGTTACTTTTGAGTTACTTTCACCAAAATACCCACAGAAGTATTATAAAATGCCAAAATGTAGTTTATTGCTGCTCATTCTACACCCAGTGGAGGGTAATGCGGTAGGTCTATATAGCATAAAATATATGAAATCATATTTAGATACCGGTATGCAGGTCTACATTAATGTTACGTTGTAGTTTAGGTAAAAAAATATATAAGCACAAATGCATTATTACATTCATAAATAACACCAATAAATAAAGCGAAATATTATGTTGTTGTAACTTGCGTTACTGAGATTGTAACGAGTAATTATATTACCCAAATTTGATTAGTAATGCGTTATATTACTGCGTTACAGCAAAAAGTAATATACCACTGTAATATTATTACTTTTGTAATGCGTTACTCCCAACACTGGTTATAACAAGCATGACCCGAGGTCACATGAGTAGTTTCGGTGCAGCACCACCTACTGTTCAAAAGATATAAAAAATGTGACATTTCTGCTTATAACTTCTGATCAGTTTGGCCAAAAATCATAAGATTAGTCTCATTAGATTTGGAACGGCATACCGTTTCTATTTCAGCCTTTATGGGCGTCGGACAAAGTTTTGTAGTATAATGCTGTATCAACAAATGTATTTAACAGGGGTCTCCAACCCTGCTCCTGGAGAGCTACCATACTGCAGAGTTCAGCTTCAACCCTAATCACATACACCTGGACCAGCTAATCAATGTGTTCAGGGATGCTTAATTACAGACAGGTGTGGTGAAGCAGGGTTGGAACTTAAGTTTGCAGGAAGGTAGCTCTCCAGAAGCAGGTTGGAGAACCCTGGTCTTTACTGAGCAATTAAAGACAGCTCCTTAGCTCTTTATTTTACCGCTGTTGTGCTTGGCCCCTTAATTGCAGCAGCTATATTTATACAGCAAACATTACTTTGAGAAGTACATTCTAGTTTACAATAGTAATGTATTTCTGTCATTTAATACTCATAGACACCAATCCATATCACAATATGATTCATTGCACAGCCCTACTTTTGATTTATGAATCAAAATTTTGCCAAATTCTCTGACATTCTAAATTATACAGTAAATACTATTTTATGACTTGATTCTGCGATTAGAACATAGAGTCCTACTTTATCACATTCTTAATTTTCATTCTCGTTCACGGTATAGTTTTACATCTTCTCATCCGCGCCCCTCTCTCACTCCAGAGTCCAGATGACAAATAAACCTGACAAAAGGTCTCTCTAAATCTCCCACCGTGATCGTTCACAGAGGGGCATTGACATCAATCACACCCATGTGACCTGCGCTGAGGCCTTTACAAACACACAGTGAGTCGGCACACACAAACACAGGTAAAATCCACGGAATGTGATTGCGGGTGATGCCGTGCAAACAAGGCTGGAATTACAGGGATTAAGGAGCAGACCAGACTAATCTGAGATCGGCCGCCATGTGTGTGCTGAACATCGGCTCCAGATGTGTGAGATTACCTCTCAAAAAGACGCACCTGGGCCGCAGCTTTCACCCCCAGAGGGTATTAGGTAACCGCTAAAACACAAACACACACTTTTAGAGTTTACAGCCTAAAACATGGAGTCCCACAAAAAAACTTAAAACATAAAACAAAAAACTAACGATATTGCAAAACATGGTATTAGCCATGTTTTGTGGAAGTCACGTTTGTTTTCTTTAATATATATATATATATATATATTACATGCTTAAAATAATACTAACAAATTATTCCAAACTTATCAAAATAAATGAATTCATAAAAATAACAAATGCATAAACAAGCAAATAAATAAAAATATATAAAATAATAAGTAAAAGCATAAATAAATAAATGCACAAATAAATAAACAATACTCTAAACATAACCAAAGACATCTAACTGGATAAGTCAAGATCAAAACTGATATACACATAAATGTGACCACATAACAATTGGATTCTATATTAATGTGCCAATCACTCATTTATAGAATGATCGTTATGTTGCTTGGCAACTGTATACAACCTATAGATATGCAAATAAACCATATCATATCAGTGGGGAAAAAAATTAATTAATGAATTTAATGTCTTATCTTATTACTGTTGCTGCCATTTTCTATAAGCAATAAGGCTTATCATTTTAATACAAAGCAGTGTGATAAAAGATGGCAATGTTCAATAAATAAGTAATGTATTATTATTTTCTCATATTTATGGCATTGCAGCCTAACAATGTATTCTTTGCACATTTCATTCTCACTCATTTTTTTTTCTTGCCATTTTTGCGTTACACTCTCTCACACACACGCACTTCTATTCTCAGTTGAATTCCTCTTTAACAAAGTGTTGGAGACACAGAAACAGGCTGTGAACACTCAGGAAATGAAGCACCTCGTTCACAGCCTTTGAAGAGAACATGACGCTTGACCTCTGATAATCAAACACACCTACAGCTCCGCGTCTGTCTCTGTGTGTGTGTGTGTGTGTGTGTGTGTGAGAGAGAGAGAGACACTTCATTTTACCATACACACTGGGGCCTAATCCTGAAAACCTGCAGTAATAGTGGTAAGTGTCAGATAACGAGAGAACATGACTTGAGTGGCCACCAGAGACAAAGTACCATGCACAATGATGGGATCAGATGGCAAAACTATAGATGTTGATACTTTTTATTTCACTAAATACAGTACATAAAATGTGTATGTGTGTAATAGCATATTGGCTGTTTATTAGTACTTATACAGCACATATTAATGTCTTATTGTGTATAACCATATTTTAATTACTGTATACCTCATACATAAACTTACCAACTACTTTACTTACTAATAATAAGCAGCAAATTAGGAGTTTATTGATTATTGAGGCAAAAGTCACAGTTAATAGTTTGCTAATAGTGAGAATTGGTCCCTAAACTAAAGTGTAACCATTTTTTTTACACATTTATAAATTGGTTTATATTTTTACAAATGATATGTTAAAGATACTGTGATGTTAACACAACATTTTAAAAATTATACATTATTTTGTATTGTATTTTGTGTATCTGGAGTGGAAAACCAAAATCTCTCATAGACACCAATCCATATCACAATATGATTCATTGCACAGCCCTACTTTTGATTTATGAATCAAAATTTTGCCAAATTCTCTGACATTCTAAATTATACAGTAAATACTATTTTATGACTTGATTCTGCGATTAGAACATAGAGTCCTACTTTATCACATTCTTAATTTTCATTCTCGTTCACGGTATAGTTTTACATCTTCTCATCCGCGCCCCTCTCTCACTCCAGAGTCCAGATGACAAATAAACCTGACAAAAGGTCTCTCTAAATCTCCCACCGTGATCGTTCACAGAGGGGCATTGACATCAATCACACCCATGTGACCTGCGCTGAGGCCTTTACAAACACACAGTGAGTCGGCACACACAAACACAGGTAAAATCCACGGAATGTGATTGCGGGTGATGCCGTGCAAACAAGGCTGGAATTACAGGGATTAAGGAGCAGACCAGACTAATCTGAGATCGGCCGCCATGTGTGTGCTGAACATCGGCTCCAGATGTGTGAGATTACCTCTCAAAAAGACGCACCTGGGCCGCAGCTTTCACCCCCAGAGGGTATTAGGTAACCGCTAAAACACAAACACACACTTTTAGAGTTTACAGCCTAAAACATGGAGTCCCACAAAAAAACTTAAAACATAAAACAAAAAACTAACGATATTGCAAAACATGGTATTAGCCATGTTTTGTGGAAGTCACGTTTGTTTTCTTTAATATATATATATATATATATATTACATGCTTAAAATAATACTAACAAATTATTCCAAACTTATTAAAATAAATGAATTCATAAAAATAACAAATGCATAAACAAGCAAATAAATAAAAATATATAAAATAATAAGTAAAAGCATAAATAAATAAATGCACAAATAAATAAACAATACTCTAAACATAACCAAAGACATCTAACTGGATAAGTCAAGATCAAAACTGATATACACATAAATGTGACCACATAACAATTGGATTCTATATTAATGTGCCAATCACTCATTTATAGAATGATCGTTATGTTGCTTGGCAACTGTATACAACCTATAGATATGCAAATAAACCATATCATATCAGTGGGGAAAAAAATTAATTAATGAATTTAATGTCTTATCTTATTACTGTTGCTGCCATTTTCTATAAGCAATAAGGCTTATCATTTTAATACAAAGCAGTGTGATAAAAGATGGCAATGTTCAATAAATAAGTAATGTATTATTATTTTCTCATATTTATGGCATTGCAGCCTAACAATGTATTCTTTGCACATTTCATTCTCACTCATTTTTTTTTCTTGCCATTTTTGCGTTACACTCTCTCACACACACGCACTTCTATTCTCAGTTGAATTCCTCTTTAACAAAGTGTTGGAGACACAGAAACAGGCTGTGAACACTCAGGAAATGAAGCACCTCGTTCACAGCCTTTGAAGAGAACATGACGCTTGACCTCTGATAATCAAACACACCTACAGCTCCGCGTCTGTCTCTGTGTGTGTGTGTGTGTGTGTGTGTGTGAGAGAGAGAGAGACACTTCATTTTACCATACACACTGGGGCCTAATCCTGAAAACCTGCAGTAATAGTGGTAAGTGTCAGATAACGAGAGAACATGACTTGAGTGGCCACCAGAGACAAAGTACCATGCACAATGATGGGATCAGATGGCAAAACTATAGATGTTGATACTTTTTATTTCACTAAATACAGTACATAAAATGTGTATGTGTGTAATAGCATATTGGCGGTTTATTAGTACTTATACAGCACATATTAATGTCTTATTGTGTATAACCATATTTTAATTACTGTATACCTCATACATAAACTTACCAACTACTTTACTTACTAATAATAAGCAGCAAATTAGGAGTTTATTGAGGCAAAAGTCATAGTTAATAGTTTATTAATAGTGAGAATTGGTCCCTAAAAAATCAAAGCGTCTGTGTGTGCGCGCGCGTGTTCTCCGTTCGGATCTGTGCTTCAGGGGGTTTATGAGGAATCGTGGCTGCGGCACACGTTTGGAAACATGTTGAATGTGTACGAACTTCATTTCGCACTTCTGAGCAACAGGAAACAAACAGCTAGGTCATGACAAATAATGTATTCATTATTTCAATCGCTCTAAAAATGTACACACTCAGAAAAAATCACATGGTGATTTTGGACATATGGATATTTTCATATGGTGCACCTCTGTACCTTATTTACCCCTAAAGGGTGCATATAAGTACCTTAAAGGTACATATTAGAACCTAACATGTACATATTAGGACCTAAAGTAGAACCTAAAATATACATGTAAGGACCTAATGGTACATATTTGTAACTCTTGAAAAGGTACCGCCCAGCTTTTGCACTTTTTTTTCTGAGAGTGATGGTGATTTTCCTTACTTCTGAAATGTGAGTCAGCACATCAAGGTATAGTATAATTTACAAATAGTATGACTATCAAGAATGTTATATTGACTTTGAATTGACAGACACATTTTTTTCAAATATATATATATATACACACACACAGTATATATTAGGGGTTGCATGACTACTGATTTCTGCTAGTCGATTTCTTATTTAAAAAAATACTCGAGTTACTCGACTACTCGTGGTTCATGCTACTGTAAATTAAAATACATTAAATAGTTCATCAATAAACCTGCCTTTTACTGGAACCTGCAGTAAATCAAAGCGTCTGTGTGTGCGCGCGCGTGTTCTCCGTTCGGATCTGTGCTTCAGGGGGTTTATGAGGAATCGTGGCTGCGGCACACGTTTGGAAACATGTTGAATGTGTACGAACTTCATTTCGCACTTCTGAGCAACAGGAAACAAACAGCTAGGTCATGACAAATAATGTATTCATTATTTCAATCGCTCTAAA
This sequence comes from Sinocyclocheilus grahami, assembly GCF_001515645.1. NCBI lineage: Eukaryota > Metazoa > Chordata > Actinopteri > Cypriniformes > Cyprinidae > Sinocyclocheilus > Sinocyclocheilus grahami. The sequence goes on along the minus strand of NW_015505742.1, from coordinate 869,196 downwards.
AATGTACACACTCAGAAAAAATCACATGGTGATTTTGGACATATGGATATTTTCATATGGTGCACCTCTGTACCTTATTTACCCCTAAAGGGTGCATATAAGTACCTTAAAGGTACATATTAGAACCTAACATGTACATATTAGGACCTAAAGTAGAACCTAAAATATACATGTAAGGACCTAATGGTACATATTTGTAACTCTTGAAAAGGTACCGCCCAGCTTTTGCACTTTTTTTTCTGAGAGTGATGGTGATTTTCCTTACTTCTGAAATGTGAGTCAGCACATCAAGGTATAGTATAATTTACAAATAGTATGACTATCAAGAATGTTATATTGACTTTGAATTGACAGACACATTTTTTTCAAATATATATATATATACACACACACAGTATATATTAGGGGTTGCATGACTACTGATTTCTGCTAGTCGATTTCTTATTTAAAAAAATACTCGAGTTACTCGACTACTCGTGGTTCATGCTACTGTAAATTAAAATACATTAAATAGTTCATCAATAAACGCTTATTAATTCATAGCCTAATGCAACAATTACATATGTAAATTGCCAAAACTTTATAATTATGACATTACATATTTAAATTTTCATGTAACAGCCAGTATTTGTATCTGTAACAAATCACAAAATTATTTGTATCTGCATTTGGATAAAACCAGGTGGAACATCGTACAGTTACTTGATAAGATCGTTATGACTATCTTGTTTTTTCATAGCCATCAATGAACAAGTATGCAGTGTTAAACTAAAATAATTATTCATTTCTAAAAATATATTTATCAAGCAAGCAGAGAGATGTCATGACAAACGTTTAGTGATCATTTGAACATGACTGAAATAATTCAATGCGCACATTTTCATTACGCAGAACTCTTTAAGCGAGTCTTTTCTTGAACTTCACTAAACAAATGTGCATGCCACGCAAACCAGCAAAAGATAAAGATGCAAACATGTAGGCCTAGTAGAAAATGTATCTGTATCCAAGTAAATTATTAGCCTACTCTTGAGAGAGAGCTGGTTTGGTTTTTGAGAGACTGATACGCGCAACGCAGCTGTTTGATTGGTGAGCACAATGTGCTGCTTATTCCATTGATTCGTATCATATCATAGCCTAAGGTTTAAATCATTGTCTTTTAAATATATACAAATAACAGAACATGTATGATGTATTATTATAGGTGATATTATTCTTGCCAAGCTCTGATTTCTGAGAGATGCACTGAGAAGCAACAGCAATGTGGTGTTTGATTTGCGGTTTTTTCATTCATAAAGTTTACATTCATTCACTTCACACTCTATTGTGTGACTTTAGAGGTCTGTGTATAATATTGCGCTGATCCCATGGCTCAACTGTTATCTAGCAAACACCAGACTGTGCCAGCCTCAGCCGAATATTCAGGCAGAATTATTCCTTGTCCGTTATTCGTTTTTCACACCCCTAATTATATTAATTATATATTTTAATTTGACATGCAACATAGATAAAGTCATAGAAAGTAACAGCTACATGCAATATTGTAATCCTAAAATTCACGTCGTACTTGCAATGCATGCTCGAGAAGTCGATCGTTTCCGACAGCACCGTCTAGTGGTTGAAGTCTATGCAAGTCTATGCAAGCCCTAATATATATTCAATTCAATTCAAGTTTATTTGTACAGCGCTTTTCACAATACAAATCATTGCAAAGCAACTTTACAGCAAATTAAGTTTCTACAATATTTAGTGGTAGTTTATCAGTGGTGACTGTCAGTTAATGTACATATGGCAGAAATGTACGGAAAAATCAATTAAAGACGTACACTATTAACAGCAATTATTATATGATACAATCAAACTTATAGCAAAATGTGGTAGTTCTGTATGTTGTTTCAGGGTTGGCATCATCTGAGGTCCTATTATATATATATATATATATATATATATATACACACACACACACATATATAATACATATATATATAATTTATGCATTTAGCAGACGCTTTTATCCAAAGCGACTTAGCTTACAGTGCATTCAGGTTATAAATTTTTTACCAGTATGTATGTATAATACACATATATAATATCTTACTGCAGTGAATACAGTGGACTTTAATAATTCTTTATTTTCCGCATTTTGAGAGCAAACACATTACACTGCTATACACACCGGAGATATAACCTTATGGAACGGCTGATCTCAGATTCCCATCCCTGTTTTCTTTATGGCCCGACCCCCATCGCTGGATTGTTCATGCTGCTTAATGACGGCTATTAGGAGAAGACAGTCTCCAAAGGTTGGAGGGGAGCAACAATTAGCCCTCTTCCCCAGAGAGGCAAGTGGAGCGTGGCCTGGTGGGAGCTCCCAGTAATCACAGCTCTTTCCCTGCTGTCTGCCTGCTTGAGAGAACCAGACTCAGTCCCACTCATGTGCCAAAGAGCCCCTTAATACACAGCAAAGTTACACAACACATCTGGGCAGATGAACAAAGGAAGACCTGAAGCTTTTTTTGCTGGTGAGTCAGTTCAACAAGTCAGTCCATGAAGCCTGAATATGTAGCTGAGTGTCTAAGAAATGTAATACAACACTGTACATGAAAAAAAACATCTAAAATAAATTTGATAAAGATACATATTTAAGTAGCATAAAATTATGTTTAAAAGGGTCCAGGGTACAAACTGCAATTCTGTTGCAAACGCATGTGTTGCTCTGCATGAAGTGACCCATATTCTTAAACTTAATGGACATGGACATCTGTGTTGATTCTATGGATTTAACTACCGCAGTAGCCCTGACAACTACCAAAAACATTACATCAACTGCTGGATGCTGCCAGGGGACCACATGCACAACTGGACAATTCACAGAAAGCTTTTATTTGCTAGCAATTCATACAATACATTTAAACTGAGCTACTTTAATACCATCTCCGAACTTTCTACCACGACTCTGCTGTTCTTTGGCTGGTTCTTCCCTGTTTAAGTTGATTGACAGAGAATGCGGGAATGCGGTTGTGAGTAGGGATGCAGCGATTAACCGGTTTCACAATTAACCACGCTTTAAAATGTCACGGTCGTAAAGGCTAGCGGTGCGCCAACTTAAAATACTGTGCTTATCAGAGACACGGAGGCTACTACACACACTAGATGAATTATGAAAGAGGAACCAAACAGCGATCCTTTATTTCCACCAGAGAAATGACTGAAGTCGATAGTGTGGGACCATTTTGGGTACACCAAGAATGACCAGGGTGTCATTTAAATATTGCCGTAAAAACTGCTGCTAAAGAGCGAACACACGGCTTTAAACTATTTTAATGCACGACGTGAAGGCAAGACTGACACAAAGCTACAGCTCGTTAACTCAGTATTCTGCCCACTTCAGGTCAGACAGATGAAATAGTGTGATACGATCACATTTATTTGAATTAATTAATTATAACATTTAGCTACTTTAATTAATTATTCGATCGAGAGAGAGAGAAAGTGTGTGTGTGGGAACCTGCGTCAGCGCGTCTCTCTACAAACATGTGAGTTTAGTTAACAGTGATTTTACCCTCTCCTTGCTGATGAATATGTATAGCAATTCAGCATCTAAGCTATTTTATTAATAAAAGTCACAGGGCAGGGTTCACAACAAGTTTGTGTCCTCCTGAATGTTTGTATGTGCGCGCAGTGCGATCTCACAAACCAAAATAATAGACATGATTGTCTCATGTAAAATCACATGAATTATTATAAAAATTATTAAAATGAATGTATGGATGACAGTTGATTACAATGATAGTTCATTTTATTCCCCTGATTATTAATAGTTTCCCCTGTGGGATAAATAAAGTTAATAGTCTTATATTATTAGCCTAATACATTAACATTGTATATATTATTTATTAATAATACAATAACATTGTTATATATTATCCCTTTTATAGTATTATGCATAAGTCAAAAACCAACAAGATTTTTTTTTTCCACAATGTTTCCAGTTTTCTGCCTCAGGTCCAAAAGAAATGTAAAGAATCAACAAACTGAAAACATTAAATACTTTTGTGATCTATTTTCATTAGTCATTTTCAAAAGGGAAATACTGACATGTTTACAGAGCAGGTGTCACCTTTTTAATTCCAATTGGAGAGATAGACATTTGTTTGTCTTTATTATTATT
>NW_015505742.1:850581-864622 GCF_001515645.1 Sinocyclocheilus grahami | reverse complement strand
ATCTAAGCTATTTTATTAATAAAAGTCACAGGGCAGGGTTCACAACAAGTTTGTGTCCTCCTGAATGTTTGTATGTGCGCGCAGTGCGATCTCACAAACCAAAATAATAGACATGATTGTCTCATGTAAAATCACATGAATTATTATAAAAATTATTAAAATGAATGTATGGATGACAGTTGATTACAATGATAGTTCATTTTATTCCCCTGATTATTAATAGTTTCCCCTGTGGGATAAATAAAGTTAATAGTCTTATATTATTAGCCTAATACATTAACATTGTATATATTATTTATTAATAATACAATAACATTGTTATATATTATCCCTTTTATAGTATTATGCATAAGTCAAAAACCAACAAGATTTTTTTTTTTCCACAATGTTTCCAGTTTTCTGCCTCAGGTCCAAAAGAAATGTAAAGAATCAACAAACTGAAAACATTAAATACTTTTGTGATCTATTTTCATTAGTCATTTTCAAAAGGGAAATACTGACATGTTTACAGAGCAGGTGTCACCTTTTTAATTCCAATTGGAGAGATAGACATTTGTTTGTCTTTATTATTATTATTATTATTTTGTGATGTATTATTGGTTACGGTGTTATTTCTGTTTCTAAAGGCAGCAATAAATAACACTTTATTATCTAAAGAGTGTCCATGTGATTTTATACAATAATAATATTGTGAAATGAATAAATACATAATCGTCATAATCGTGAAACCGTGATTATTTCTCAGACAATAATCGTACCAACAAAATCTATAATCGTTGCATCCCTAGTTGTGAGTCCTGAAAATGTACAGTTATGAGTTGGGTTACAGAATGCGGTTGTCACGCCCATAAATAACTGAACTGTGTGTGAAAATAACCGTATTAAGGACTCAAAAACAGGACTGACAACCGTATTCTGCTGCTGTGTGAACTTAGCCTAATATTACTCCCAATATGATGAATTGCAAAAAAAATTAAATGTAGGAAAATCTTAGCAAACTTTATTGCCATTATTTATTTTTAAATGCCCATTAAAAAGAATGTATTCCAACACAACAGCTAAAAAGGACTCTGAAACCAAATAATTAAACAAACTTTAAGAATTACAGTTTATCGACTAAGATTGTATTTGACTCTTAAGGGATTCTTACATGATTCCACAGGGATATTTTAGGAATGGCTCCAATTATCAGAAATCCCATTATGACATCCAATATAATATCCAAAAATAGTAAAAATAAAAATCAATGGTTCTATAATTCTTAATTTGAAAAAGGATCAAATCCTAAAGGATATTACTGGGAATTCTCTTTGAGACTTCTGACCTTACACAAAACAAAAACTAGATCTTTAGAAAATACAGTTCTCAACAGGACTGGTGTGATTCCCAACCCAATATGATAAAATGCCTTTGTATGACAAGCAATTTAAAGAAAATCTTTAAGAATTTTCCCCATGGAATTTTCTTTAAATGTCCATCAGGAAGTTGATATTCCAACACAACAGCCAATAGGACTATGAGAATCAAATATGAATCAAAAACCCTGTAAGAATTACAGTTTATCCACTAGGATCGTATTTGACTCTTAAGGGATTCTTATATGATCCTACTGGGATATTTTGGGATTGGCTCCAATTATGACTGAAATCCCACTAGGAATTCCAGAAAAATATATCTAAGCTATTTTATTAATAAAAGTCACAGGGCAGGGTTCACAACAAGTTTGTGTCCTCCTGAATGTTTGTATGTGCGCGCAGTGCGATCTCACAAACCAAAATAATAGACATGATTGTCTCATGTAAAATCACATGAATTATTATAAAAATTATTAAAATGAATGTATGGATGACAGTTGATTACAATGATAGTTCATTTTATTCCCCTGATTATTAATAGTTTCCCCTGTGGGATAAATAAAGTTAATAGTCTTATATTATTAGCCTAATACATTAACATTGTATATATTATTTATTAATAATACAATAACATTGTTATATATTATCCCTTTTATAGTATTATGCATAAGTCAAAAACCAACAAGATTTTTTTTTTTCCACAATGTTTCCAGTTTTCTGCCTCAGGTCCAAAAGAAATGTAAAGAATCAACAAACTGAAAACATTAAATACTTTTGTGATCTATTTTCATTAGTCATTTTCAAAAGGGAAATACTGACATGTTTACAGAGCAGGTGTCACCTTTTTAATTCCAATTGGAGAGATAGACATTTGTTTGTCTTTATTATTATTATTATTATTTTGTGATGTATTATTGGTTACGGTGTTATTTCTGTTTCTAAAGGCAGCAATAAATAACACTTTATTATCTAAAGAGTGTCCATGTGATTTTATACAATAATAATATTGTGAAATGAATAAATACATAATCGTCATAATCGTGAAACCGTGATTATTTCTCAGACAATAATCGTACCAACAAAATCTATAATCGTTGCATCCCTAGTTGTGAGTCCTGAAAATGTACAGTTATGAGTTGGGTTACAGAATGCGGTTGTCACGCCCATAAATAACTGAACTGTGTGTGAAAATAACCGTATTAAGGACTCAAAAACAGGACTGACAACCGTATTCTGCTGCTGTGTGAACTTAGCCTAATATTACTCCCAATATGATGAATTGCAAAAAAAATTAAATGTAGGAAAATCTTAGCAAACTTTATTGCCATTATTTATTTTTAAATGCCCATTAAAAAGAATGTATTCCAACACAACAGCTAAAAAGGACTCTGAAACCAAATAATTAAACAAACTTTAAGAATTACAGTTTATCGACTAAGATTGTATTTGACTCTTAAGGGATTCTTACATGATTCCACAGGGATATTTTAGGAATGGCTCCAATTATCAGAAATCCCATTATGACATCCAATATAATATCCAAAAATAGTAAAAATAAAAATCAATGGTTCTATAATTCTTAATTTGAAAAAGGATCAAATCCTAAAGGATATTACTGGGAATTCTCTTTGAGACTTCTGACCTTACACAAAACAAAAACTAGATCTTTAGAAAATACAGTTCTCAACAGGACTGGTGTGATTCCCAACCCAATATGATAAAATGCCTTTGTATGACAAGCAATTTAAAGAAAATCTTTAAGAATTTTCCCCATGGAATTTTCTTTAAATGTCCATCAGGAAGTTGATATTCCAACACAACAGCCAATAGGACTATGAGAATCAAATATGAATCAAAAACCCTGTAAGAATTACAGTTTATCCACTAGGATCGTATTTGACTCTTAAGGGATTCTTATATGATCCTACTGGGATATTTTGGGATTGGCTCCAATTATGACTGAAATCCCACTAGGAATTCCAGAAAAATATTTAAGGCATGCAAAGCTAATCCAAGTGAGAGAGGAAGAGATTGTGAGTGTGTGTGTGTGTGTGTGTGTGTTGAAGGGTTTAACGTGTGAATATCATTGGTCATGTCTCTAAAACTGCAACAGGCAACAAAATACAGACCATTTAAACTAGTTGCCCGCTGGTACAGAATCAGCCATAGGAAGTGTTAATCTCCCAGCAGAGGGCACACACGCACACATCCTTGACCAGCGTCTGGCACAGTGCTGACGACATTCACATGCTAGTGTAGTCTACTGGGTCATAAACATATAGACTGATATAGATATCGATATAGATAAGAAGTTTGGGGTCAGTAAGATTTCATGTTTTTGAAATAAGTTTCTCTTATTTTCTCTTATGCTCACCAATGCATTTATTTGATCAAAAAATCTGTAAAAACAGTAATATTGCAAATTATTATTACAATTTAAAATAATTATTTTCTATTTTAATATATTTAAAAAAATTTATTATTCCTGTGATGCCAAGCTGAATTTTCAGCACCATTACTTCAGTGTCACATGATCCTTCTTTTCAAATAATTTGCTGCTCATAAACATTTCTTATCATCACCAATGATGAAAACAGTTGTGCTGCTTTATATTTTTGTGGAAACCGTGATACATTTTGTCAGGATTGCAAAAGAACAGCATTTGTACATCTCTATATGGATGGACGGACGGACGGACGGAATACTGATACCAGTAATAATCACTTTGCATAATACAAAAATAAAGTGGTCTATCTCTGAAAGAAGTCCTGTTCCAATGCAATATATACATCTCTAATAAAAGCTATTACGTTATGCTAAACCATGAGAGACAAACAATTACAATCCATCAAGGCTTTCAGACGTTCTCCGAGAAATAGGAGGTGACAGCATGTATCTGATAAGTGTGTGCTTCCAGCCCAGACGAACCACGTCTGTTTCAAGAAGGTTATTCAGACTCATTACTATCTCATCAAGAAAGGCCCATTCGTTAAGCCAATTAATTAGAGTAGCGGACGCCTGTGGAAATTGATAATAATAATAATGAAGGGCGTGATGGCTGCTGATTGGTCGACGGGGCAGGGAGCCAGGTGCAGGTTTTACGGTTTTTAATTGCAGTCGAGCGTTTTGTACAATGTGTTTTATTAGTTTTATCCGCCGCGGTTGACTTGTTAACCTCTTCTGAAGTGGTGCACGGGAAGCGCTGATATGTGTGACTTGTCACTTATGTGAAGAGTTAGCAAATTATCAGTGAAGAGGATGAGCAGAGACTTGAGAAACGCTCTCAAGCTGTCAGTCAAGTGTTTCGGAGAATGTGATGCCTAATGAAGACGCCGTGGAGCTCCGCTGGCAGCCTGAAATTAACAGTTTAGAAAGGAAACTGAAGTGTAACGTCAGCACATTAATTAAAGCACTGGTGATTAAAATAAAATTAATAAATAATAATTATTACCAAAATTATCAACATTATTATTATTATTATTATTATTATTTAGTATTACTTATAGTAATAATTAAATAATTTTAAGCACCCATTAAAATTGTATTATTATTATTACTATTATTATTATTAAATATAAAATAAATACAATAATTATTATTTAATACATATGTGTATATAGTTATTAATATTAATGCATAAAATACACATTTATTTATTATTTATTTGACTAAAATATGTATTTTACATAAAAAATAAAAATAAACTAATAAATAAACTTTTCACTAATATCTCAAAAAAGTCTACATCAGTTGTGTGTACTATTTATTTATTTATTTTTTCCTCTTTCTTAATTAAATAAAATAAATAATAATTATAGACATCATTATTATTGTTAATAAAGTATGAATTATAATAATAATTAAATCATTTTAAGTACCAGTTTAAATTTTATTATTATTATTAGTAGTAGTAGTAGTAGTAGTATCATTATTATTATTATTAAATATAAAATAAATACAATAATATTAATTAATATTAATATTAATGCATTAAATATAAATTTATTTATTATATTTATTTTACTAAAATATTTATTATAAATATATAAATAAATAAACTATTCACTAATGTTTAAAAAAAAGTCTACATCAGTTTTGTGTGCCTGTACTATTTGTGTGAATATGAAATAACTTTCATCGCAGATGGTTTGGTCACTATAATAATCAATCCATAATGATGCCATCTGTTCAGGAGTGACTACCTGAAAGAAAGAAAAGTTTAACACACAGCCTGGTTGTTAAACACACTGTTCTCATCAGCGAAGCCTTAAGAAAGTCTCAAATGAAAAAGTCAGCAGAGATGACCAAGACAAAGACTGACTGACACTTTGACGGTTTAAAGTGTGGAAGGTTATGGAATCATAAATGAGCAGAGAGTAAAGTTCCAATTCATCTCTCATTCATCTTCTCTGAGGTCTGTGCAACCGATAAGACATAGCCTAGGACGGAATGATGGGAAAAATTTAGTGTAACCAAAGAGAAAATATACCATGATATTACTCCGAAAATATATCATGGAAATCCACTACCATGACACTAACGTAACAATAGACAATGACCAGTTTAATGATAGTAAATATCATGTACATAATATTGCAAAATTTAATGGGTATTTATTTTACACAGTATTTACTAAAAATTCTCAATATAAAATTAAAAAAATACATTTAAAATTAAATCAAAAATAAAATGTAATTTAAAAAATTAAATAAAAATTAAATAAAAATAATAAAACTAAATAAGAATATTACATTTAATTTAAATTTAAATAAAATCTAATAAAATCAAATCTTATGCTATAATATTGCAGGGGTGGCGAACTCCAGTCCTGGAGAGCCGCAGCCCTGCAGAGTTCAGCTCCAACCCTAATTAAAACTCACCTGCCTGTAGCTTTCTAGTAACCCTTCAGACCTTGATTAGCTTGTTCAGGTGTGTTTGATTAGGGCTGAAGCAAAACATCTCCAGGACCGACGTTCGCCAACCCTGATCTATTGCTATCCTTTTAAAACAACTAAATATCAGAATCTGAATACAATACTTTTTTTTTAAAATGCCAATGTCAGTCAGCAACCAATATTATGCCTATAATGTGCATCCCTGCAGGTAATCAAACAGTAAAACGTTATTACAATTTGAGACCAATCAATCGGTCAATCATAGTACTGGCACTGTACTCTTTGAAGGGAAATGCTGTTGCCACAATACACAAGTTTAGCAACTGATGTAGCAAATTATTAGAGATGCACCGATCGATCGGCCAGGGATCGGAATCGGCTGATTTTCCTCATGATCAGCCCAGATCGGTGATTGGCCGTTCAGTCTCACTTCTTTCCGATTTCGAGCCAATCCGTTTTGTTACCAGCGGCACAGGCAATAACGTCAGCCACTCTCTTCTCTCCGACAACCCCTTCTCTCTCTCACACACACACACATCTCATTTGCTCCGGTTAAATAGTGCTTGTATTGTGCATTATTTGAGTCATTCCTGCAGGTTTCACACTTATACCAAACGCGCGTGCACCACCACTGATCTATATTAGTGGAGCGCACAAATCCACGTTCAGTCTCAAACAGCTTGTGAGCCACGAATACCAAAATGAGTGGCTAACTGCACTAAAACATTCAAATACATAAAAAATTGTCAAAATGCCCGTTTCGGCGAGTAACCAGTTAAACACACTCAGTTTTTTTTTTTTTACATTTGATTACTTTAATTTCTGTAGAATTGCTTAACTGAATAAAAACTTAACCTGTTAACCTCTTTATTCTATTGCACTTATTTGTGCTGTTGTTTGCTATTTTTTTTATTTGTTCTTATTTTATTACTGACTTTTTACTTGTGTTTTTTTATGAAAATAATAAAACTTTGCGTTGAAGAAAAGTAGATTTTTGTTTGTATATGCTGTCAATTATAGTTCTTAGAAAGAAAATCGGAATCGGCAAAAATCGGTATCGGCAGATCACACTAACAAAAAATCGGAAATCGGAATCGGCCAAGAAAATTGCAATCGGTGCATCTCTACAAATTATATAAACACAATTAACCAACTGAAAGTTGTAAATGAAGTTTTCAATCCCAAACAATGTATGACTGAATATGTGTGTGTGAATATGTACATCAGGCTGTTCTTTGAAAGAGGTCACTCTAAATGACGCTTGTTTCATGTTTGGTGCTAATGATCTGATTAAACAGAAATGTTCTTTACTGTGTGTTCAAAAAGAAACTACTGGCAAAGCACAGCATTCTCTCATCAAAGCCTTTGTTCTTTGAGTCGAGAAACATTCCCCCAGTCTGGGAAATCAATGCTGGGAATAGGATAGAGCAAAACACATGGAAATGAGAATGCATAAAACATGGATGCCCAATGAGATCCGACCTGCATCATACTGCCGGATTCCTTTCTTCTGCTAATATTAGAAGCCAAAACTAAAAGCAGCTCGTGCTCTTAGAAATGCAAAGTGACAGCATCAGCCCACCCATCACAACTACAATGAATATTAATATTTAGTGTCAGGAGAAACTTTTTCACTTTTAGTGGCGCATGCTAAGCCAAACATCACTGCAAGTCTTGCTCATACTTAAGGGTTTGGGATTTAATTATTATGAAATAATATTACAGTTTAAAATAACTGTTTTCCATTTCAATATATTTTAAAATGCAATTTATTTTTGCAATAGTAAAGCTGAATTCTCAGCATCATTACTCCAGTCTTCAAATACACTAATTTATGCTCAAGAAATAATAATAATAATTAAGAATTAAGAATTATTATAATTTAAAACATGATATTTTTCAGGATTCTTTGAAGAATATAAAGTTCAAGCATTTAAAAGCATTTACTTGAAATATAATTTTTGGGAACAATGTAAAAGTATTTTGATTAATTTGCAATCAATAAATAAATAAATAATAAAACACTTACTGACCCCAAACTTTAGAACTGTAGTCTACTTTATATTGACGGAGGTAGCAAATCTAGAAAACAGAATATCATTAGTGGTTAACCGATATATCGCCAAGGCCGATATTTGGCATTTTTAAAATATCGGCATCGGCCAATACGTTTTTCTGTTTGTGTAAATTTCTGACCATTGCCGCCTGCTCTCAGTATGCGGAGTATTTAAATCCCTTTTGAATGAGCGCTCGCGCTGTTCACTTTCGATTTCGCGGTCACACGCACTCTGTGTAAAGGGAGCACATCTTGCAAGATAAGATATTTGTCAGTGAGCTCAGGATCTGTTTAGCAGCAAATACTCCAGCATGATCTTGTCAGTCATCTCTCCATATTCTTGACTAGTGGTCGACCGATATATTGCCAAGGCCGATATATCGGCCGATATTTGGCATTTTTTAAATATCGGCCGATAAGTTTTCCTGTTTGACGGTGCGTTCAAGGCGGGACTTTTATTTTGACAGTGCTGACAGCGGCAGCACCTGAGCACACAGTGCTCCCATTCTCCCTCTTGTTCGCGGTCGTCCTCAACAGTTCTGTCTAATATGGATAGAAGTCTGTCTAATAATCAGATAGAACAGTTAAACAAAGGAATTATAATGTATACAAAAAGTATTATAACGATTGCTTTTATATTATTAGTAATAGAAAGGCAAACATTATAATACTTTCTTGTTTGCCATCAGCATTCAGCAAAAACACGTTTATATAATTTAAACAAATCTTTGAATGACTAATGAACATTTAATTTCACAAAGCTTGCAAACTTAGTCGGATCCAGTTGTGAGATCTTGTGAAGTGTACATGTGTATCATGAAAAAATATGATTCACAAGTCCCAATGCACACAAACTTCCCAGAATACTGAGTGCCCTGTTGGTTACAGTGTTTACTTCCTTTTTTTTAATTATATTTTTATTAAATATTTATTTATTTGTGAAAAATACTTTGTCATCTAAAGTCTAAGTATGTTTATTTTACAAATAATTTTTATCCATTATCCACGATTTCAAATTTCTTAAATATTAATTAAAATAAATACAATTATATCGGCTTTATATCGGCCACCCTGCTTTCCAAGATATCGGTATCGGCTGTCAAAAAAACAATATTGGTCAACCACTAAATATCATAGACCGAAATTACCCTAAACAATAATTTTATGCTCTATAAATGACTTTGAACACCTTAGCAATAGCAACAAAATGCTGTAAACCACACATGGAACCTTTTCTGTATTATGGCCGTTGCCATAGAAACAAAAAAAATTGGCACATTATAAAAAATAAATAAATAAATAAAAAACACACATACGAAAGACATTAAAGATCTAACTTTATAAGGCCAAAAAGCTGTAGAATATGAAAAAATATAACAAATGAATAAAAAGTATCACAGATCATTGACCATCATATTTTCAGTGAATCTCTGTTAAAGTAATTCTACTCACTCCTGAATGCTTTATGCAGCTGAAACTGTGCCTTTGTGGCGACAAATTCAGGCACGAAATCATGGCTGTGTTTTGTTCATCAATGAAAATGAGTTCCCACAGCTCTTTCCCCAGTTTCTGAATAGCCTTAATCAATCAAATTCTTCATGTATTATGATATTTTTTTATTAGAATCATCCTTCTGCATTTGAAATGTAATCGAATGAACCTGCGGCTCATATTAGCTGAATAGTGCTTAACTATGCCAGCAAATTGAGAAAACCGCAGTAGTTAAGCGTTCAGCTCAAGCAATCAGCCTCTATTCAGCGAGCATGATTGCTCTCTCAATGACGACAGACGTGAAATGAAAAAAGACAAATGCGTTTCAAAATTAGCTGGATGCCAGTGATGCTAACTATTGACTTAGCATGCATGCTGGCCTGCAATATATTTTAAATGTTTGTGGCCCAGAGACGCACTACAATCTGCATATTAATTTGCAGTCTACAGTTATGTCAATTACTCAGAAGTCGTTTATTCGGAATTAGCTTTTGAAATATGTGCTAATTAGCTTGGCAAATTCATTAGGCCTATTTACGAGGTCTAAAACATCACAAGGATGACCATGAAAAAAAATTATCTAAGATAAGGGGAGAAAATGTATATTTATAAATTCATCAGAAGTACGAGAGGAATCAAGGGCTGGTAAATTGCACAATTGCAGAAAAACAGAAGGATCTGAATTATCACTGAAGTTAATTAAATCGATATAAACAGAGATCACAACTGTCTTTTATCTCTTGCACACTCTTACTTCTTCTAATATCTTTTTTCATTGTTTTCTCATCACAGATAAGCTTTTAATCTATGATACTGAGTATTAGGTTTAAAAAAAATAAACAGCAATATATCACAGAAATGAGAAATGAGAATTTTTTTTAGTTTAACAAGGAACGCTGACCATCTCAAAATACAACTATTGCATAAAAAACGTTTAATATATTCTGTAACTTAATCATTAAAAAGGGGGGGGGATGTACACTACTGTTGAAAATTTCGGGGTCAGTAAGACTGTTTTAAAAGGACACATTATATTGATTAAAAGTGACAGTAAATATATTTATAATGTAATAAATGCTGTTCTTTTGAACTTTCTATTAATCAAAGAATCATGAAAAAAATTATTTGTATTTGAAAAAAAATGTATTATTGTTTATACAAAAATATTACGCTGTTTTTTAACATTGATAATAATAATGAATGTTTCTTGAGCAGCAAATAATCATATTAGAATGATTTCTGAAGGATCATGTGACAACGAAGTCTGGAGTAATCATGCTGAAAATTCAGCTTTGCATCACAGAAATAAATTACATTTCAAAATATATTAGTTTTAAACTAATCATATTTCACAATATTGCTCTTTTTACTGTATTTTTTTTCCTTACAAACCACAAAATGGTAATGTATATAAAAACTATAAATACTAAATAACAAATTCAGTTCATACTAAAATGAACCACATATCTGATCACAAAAAATATGAAAAAAGTCATTTAAAAAATAGTTTAAATAGTGCATTAATTGTTACATAATTTAAATGTAGTTATTCCTGTACACCAAAGAATAACAAAAAAAGACTAATCAAAACAAATCCGTATATAAATTTCAGTTCATTACGTAACATCTTTGAAAATTCTCATTTGTTTTCATTAGAATCAGAAACGACTGTTCCCAAATTATGATGGAAATTCCAATAGGAATCCTGCACTGATTCCATTTGGAGTTTTTTCCTGACTAGGTGCTGAATAAAACCTTCCTCTCTAATGGCTGTTAACCTGCCCATTCTGATGGGCTGCTATGACAGCACCGGCTTTCAGAAGGATCATGTGACACTGAAGAAATGATGCTGAAAATTCAGCTTTGCATCACAGGAATAAATTACATTTTAAAATATCTTGAAATAGAAATCTCTTATTTTAAATTGTAATAATATTTCACAAAACAGATTAAATGACTGTGATGAATTTATTCTTTTGACCCTGACAAGACAACAGGATGAGATGGGTTACAGGTTGACGGAGAACTTGAACATTTACGGTGGGAACACATACCTACACGTGTAATCAGATAAGATGTCAAAGTCGTGAGTTGCCATAGTTTGAATACCATCAGCTCATTACAAGCCAAACTCACAGAACGACTTTCCTACTAGGGTTGAAGACACTACAATGGTCTGAGAGAACGTGTTTGGCTGGTAACGCATGACATAACAGATCGAGGTCAACGCCTTTCAGTAGAAACCTCAATGAAACTGTCAACACACAGGACAATAATTCCTACAATCATCTTGTCATGTAATCATGCTGAATATTAAACAGAGGTCAACACTGCAGTTCGATACAAACAATGAAAGTCATTTTCAATGAAAGTCTTTGTAAAAACAGCATTACATTATTTATTTTTGTGAATTTCAGTATGTACACAGTAGAAAACTCAGAAGTAGCTCAGTCAAAACGGTGTGAATGATATTTGATCATCTTGGGGGAATCAAACTAATTGTGTATAGTTTAGTAATAATTTAAAGGGGTCATCGGATGCAAAATTCACTTTTACATGTTGTTTGAACTGAAATGCGTGTTGGCAGTGTGTGTGTACACAACCACCCTATAATGATAAAAATCCACCCAGTGCTTTTTTTTAAATCTCGATAAATCCAAACTAGACACAGACGAGCTGCGCAAAAAATCGCGCGAATATGAACGTGGTTTTGTGCAGCTCGTCTGTGAACAACGGCTCTGTGTAGTTAATGCTGCTCAATGTGAAAGCCCGCAGGTGATGGAGATTTACCACTGATTACAGAACCGGCTTTTCTGACAAGATGCGCGTTAAATATCGCATGCGATTTATAGTGCAGCCCTAATCCAAACCCCTTTCTCATATCAGGCCGATCTCAGATTCTTGGCAGAATGACGTAGTTCTGCACAGGCCCCTCCCATGATTGTTGATTGACATTGACGTCAGTCTTCTTTTTTTCTTTTTTTTTTTTAAGCACAGCTCCACCCTGAGTGAGCTGTCATCAGTCCACCATTGTTTCGACACCGGAGCGGTTGTAGACAAGAATGGCTCCTAACTAAGCGATTGATGTGTTTTGTTATTGGATGTTATAATGAACATAGCAGTCGTCATTTACTCCCCACATCTGAGCCGCTGAAGACGCAGTAGATTACTTTTGTTTCTGAAGGTAATACCCCCCCCCCCCCGATCTACCTAAATGCGTCTATGTCCGCACGAATCATTCGTGATCCAGCTTCACCTACAGAAGTGAGTATAGGGGTTTTTTTTTATGAATCTTTGCAAAATCAACTTTCCTAATTAGGGATGCAACGATACTATTTTTTCAGAACCGATCCGATACCAAAAATTCTGAATATCGGCTAATTCCGATCCGATACCAGTTTTTTTTTTTTTTTTAAATCAATGTAGAATTTCTATACTTCTGTGCGTTCACCTGATCATCACTAGTGGTTCAATAGATCACAAATCTCACAGTTCGGATCACATTATGGTTTTTGACCCACCGATCGGATCATTTTTCGGATCAGCAAGAAAAGAAAAATATTTCAACTTGCTTTCCATTTATTACTTAAAGCGTATTAAGCAAACACTACTACTAGTAGCAAATACTACTAGATTAACTAAGAAAGTTTAAAGAGACAAGAGAACAGCCAGTAAAAATAAGAACAAATACACAAATTACAAGCATAGATAAATACAACAGAATATGTTACAAATAAAATAAGTTGGTAGTATTCAAATACAGAAATGTAAACACTGCAGAGTGTTCACTGCAGTGTTTCCCCTAGGTTTACAGCTTTGGGGGGGGGGGTTTTGATTAATTATTAATCAAAAAGCATGTCTGATTAATCAAAATCATGAAACTTAAACAATTTAACATCAATTTATTAAAAGTTTAACAAATATTAAGTTTAGGGCCCTATGACATGTTTTATTTGTCCAACCTTATGTTTTATTGTAACCAAATTCTGTTTTAGCATGTCTAATTTGAAAGCATAAAACAAGTTTCATTTATTCTTACAATAGCCTTATGAATTTTTTGCTCAGAAATTTTTTAAGGCATAAAACATTCATTTAATCTATCTTTTAAGTAATGAAAATTAAACAAATTTAATGTTTTGGAAAATAAAGGTCATTTAATATTACAATTAAAACATTGAAGAAATATTGAATGCTTATTCCTTAAAAATAAGGTTTTAATAATTTTAGTAGTAGTAGTAGCAGTC
>NW_015505742.1:832830-850194 GCF_001515645.1 Sinocyclocheilus grahami | reverse complement strand
TGAGACGGCAGAGGTTAATATCACCGTTGTTCACACGAGCGTTTCAGTACGAGTACTACACAAAACCGCGCGTCTGCGCCATTCATTAACACAGAGACATGCAGAATTCATATTTAAATATGAATTGGAGTGGGCTTACTTGTGAGTGTGTGTGTGTGTGTGTGAGCGAGCGCGCACATCGGGTGGAACTCCGCTGTGAGTGATACAGAGAGCGCGACCATAACGTAGAGACTGAAATGACATGCCGTCGTGTAAATAAGATAAATAACATAAGGCTATTTAGTTTGCTTAATGAAAGAACAAGGTATAGACATGTTCTATAAGAAAGGTAACTTTAAATTACTTCTGTTGTGATCTGGCGCTATAGAGAAAATATAATTAAATAAAATTAACTTGACCTTCAAGGGGGGCGGGGGGTGCCGTTGGACCACTTCACTTAACTTAAGTGATTGCTTTCGGGTTGTTAAGAGACTTTCAACCATCAAAACAAAAAAGGTTTCTGAACCAAATCACCTATCCTGTCTTTAAGAATACATGTTTCGGCACCATTTCTGTGCGTCTAATCAACCAAATAAATTTTGCATCACTGTTCACATGACACATTTGTTAAAATGTTCAAAGGTTCATATTGCTTCAATTGAAGCATGAGTTTGTTTGCACAGACAAGCATTTATTCTGCAGAAGTCAAAAAGAAAAGCAATGCTCTATCAAAACCAATCCAAAGCCTCCATATTTGTTCATAAAAGCAGCTTCAATCCTCCAAAAACACTTTAAAATGGAAGCTGATACCATCTGAGCACGGGGAAAAAAGCAGTTCCTCCAATCCAGAAAGAAAAAGTGACTCAATTCAACCCAGATTAACACACACTGATATTTTTTCGTAAAGGCGATTTCTCCGCCTCAGTCCCAACAGGAAGCAGCAGTCTACATCCACCCTGCTGCTGTGGAAAAGTGTTCATGCTGTTTAGGCAGATATGTCTGCTGGGACTGTTTTCAGCTTCACGAAGCCATCTGAGCAACATTTGCTGTGGAAGAACAACACACCTGGTGCTTTTTACACACACCAGCTCCCCTAACACTGGAAGAACCATTCAGACATTTAAACAAGACACATGGTTCGACAGCTGAGGTACAAGCTTCCCACAGCAATAACTGGAAATATTAATACAGATTCATTATCAGTAAAATTACATTATGCCAGTGGCATGGAAACATGGATGTGTGTAGCTATGAATAAGTTTGTCTATTTTATGCTTTCTTGTTTTTCTACCACAAATCCTGTGAAACACCATGAGAAAACCAAATATTACAAGATCCGATTAAGTTTCGAGAAATTGTCTCAAATGTCAAACACAACCAGTAATCAGACTCTCCATCTATGCGAACTGAGAAGTCATTTCAACATGCACTAATTGTAAATGATTCCTCACAGCTACAATCTTTAATTAGTGTTTTTTCGATGAGGCAAGCGCATTATGATTACTATTGTGTATACTGGGGGTTAATGATCTGAACAAACCCCTAACGCAAAGTACTAAATGTCAGCATATAACTCATCTGGCATGGCTGGTGCTACAATACCTGAAATATAAAATATAAAATATAAAACGACCCAAAAGACTTACATTTTGCAATCATGGAATGCACAATGGCATTTTGACCTTGCAGTCATTAATCAATCATGGCTGAACGGTCTTAACATTTGCAAACAATTTTACCTTCATAATCTGATGTATTCCCAAAAAAACTAGGTTATTCAACAAGAAAAAAAAGACTGGATGGTGAAAAGTGAGTGATTGGAGGAGTGACAGGAGCAGTGGGGTTAAAAATAGGAGATGGTTTGGGCTTAGTTTAAGAGGGCCTTTATGTAACCAAAAAACAAAGGCATTTCAGAATTGGAGCAATTTTGATGAGAGACGGCAAAGACAAACTTTTTTTTTTTTTTAAACATGCACAGATGAACCGTGGACAACAATACCAGTAAAATGTGTTAAGAATTTAAATAGGGTCCATTTTAAAGGAATAGTTCACCCAAAAATGAAAATTTGCTGAAAATTGACTCACTCACCTCCGTCCATCTGAGATGTAGATGAGTTTGTTCTTCATCGGAACAGATTTGGAAAAACTTAGCATTACATCACTTGCTCATCAATAGAGTTAATGGGTGCAGTCCAAACAGCTGATAAAAACATCACAATAATCCACACCACTCCAGTCAATCAATTAACATCCTGTGAAGTGAAAAAAAAAAGCTGCATGTTTCTAAGAAAAAAAATCCATTAAGACATTTTTAACTTAAACCGTCGCTTTCACCGCAAATCCGTAATCCATAATAACATTTCGTCCAGTGAAAAGTCCATCCCCTGTTGTCCTCTCATATCATAATCCACCAACAAATTTGTTTAGAACTATTTTGGACTGTTTTTGTTTGATCTCTGCATATTTTTCCTCAGACGTGTGATGGATTTGCTTCTTGCAATCACACAGCTTTTCACTTCGCAAGTTGTTAATTGATGGACTTGAGTGGTGTGGATTACTCATGAATTATTGTGATGTATTATCTGCTGTTTGGACTCTCATTCTGACGGCACCCATTCACTGCAGAGGATCCATTGGTGAGCAAGTGAAGTATTGTAATGCTACATTTCCCCAAATATGTTCAGATGAAGAAACAAACTCATCTACATCTTGGATGGCATGAGGTTGTGTACATTTTCAGCCAATTTAAATTTTTGGGGTGAACTACTCCTTTTAAGCATATGCATAGGAATAGTCCTAGGACTTGATATTGCATACCCATTGTGACAAAGCGATTTGTTGTAGTGATGGCTGCTGACGCTGATGGCTTTGTGCTCTTGGAAGTGTGCCATGTGTAGTGATCTCAACAGCGCTGCCTGCCAAGTCAGCTCTCCAGCCATCCTCAGAGGTTAGCAGCGGCCCGACAGAGCCCAGCTATGGCAGGATAATAAAGCAGTTTTCTTCTGCTGTCAGTGAGGTAATCTCAACCAGTCCATAAGATCTTGCTGGACACGTAAACATTATTGAGTGGGACATATCGTTTTATTTCACTGTTTTCTTATAGGACTGGCTGTGGGGAGCAAGTGTATTTTCAGAAGCATAGCTGTGGCTCAGCAAGTTGAATAATGTGGATTTACCAGTAACAAGATATATTTTTCCAACAGGTAGCAAGCAGTGGAGTATGACAAAACACACTTACACTATGTACAGACTTCACCAGACTCAGTCTAACATCTACACGAAACCCAAATGTACTTTTCAATTTATCAGTGCAAAATCTGTTCAAAACCACGTTCATAATCGCGCGATTTTTTCCGCAGCTTGTCAGTGAACAACGGCTCTGTGTAGTTAATGCTGCTCAATGTGAAAGTACGCACGTGATGGAGATTTACCGCTGATTACAGAACCGGCTTTACTGACAAGATGCGCATTAAATATCGTATGCGATTTATCGTGCAGGCCTAGTTGGATCGCTTAAAACTGACTCATTAGGACTACTTTAAAAGGTGCCATTGCATCCAATGCATGCACACAACAGAAAATTTGATCACTGGTGTTGGGTACCGTTCACATTTTAACCAGTACGGTACCGGTATCGGTACCTGCATTCCGGTTGCCGGTACCCAACGGTAACTTTTTTCGGTACTTTACTCTCCGAGTCTGTGTAATTACAAAAACAAGTCCAAAAGTCTCCATTTCAACATTTTGAACAACAGGGCTCTACAAACTATTCCAAACTAAACATTTTTTTAATAGGCTAATAATTGTATTTTTTTCTACAATTAAGTGATTAATCTGGTTGAAATGTTTATTTTTATCATTTAATTGTTTTATTTAAATTTGATAGAATATTTAAAAGACATACATTATACTGTACAAAAGTAATACAAGAGTAATATATTACTATTACATGTTAAACCGTACTTTTATTTTGACAGGTTGCCATGACGTTTCTGTGTGTAATATACAGAATGATGATGCTAGTTTTCTCAAATGAAATGGTAAAATTCTCGCGAAGCAGCTCTGGAGATTGTTTTTGTGTTCATGCCGTCATATAGTGAGACGCAGAGGCCGAAAATCATCACGAGCGTCACGCATGCTTCAGTATTTGTGTAGTAAACAAAACCGCGTTTCCGCCATTCATACATACAGAGGCAAGCGGAACATGCATGATTCATATTTAAACCGGCTTTTTGCGTTTTAATATTCACAGACACTAGTTCATATCGCGAGTGTAGTTAATGCTGCTCAATGTGAAAGTACGCACGTGATGGAGATTTACCGCTGATTACAGAACCGGCTTTACTGACAAGATGCGCATTAAATATCGTATGCGATTTATCGTGCAGGCCTAGTTGGATCGCTTAAAACTGACTCATTAGGACTACTTTAAAAGGTGCCATTGCATCCAATGCATGCACACAACAGAAAATTTGATCACTGGTGTTGGGTACCGTTCACATTTTAACCAGTACGGTACCGGTATCGGTACCTGCATTCCGGTTGCCGGTACCCAACGGTAACTTTTTTCGGTACTTTACTCTCCGAGTCTGTGTAATTACAAAAACAAGTCCAAAAGTCTCCATTTCAACATTTTGAACAACAGGGCTCTACAAACTATTCCAAACTAAACATTTTTTTAATAGGCTAATAATTGTATTTTTTTCTACAATTAAGTGATTAATCTGGTTGAAATGTTTATTTTTATCATTTAATTGTTTTATTTAAATTTGATAGAATATTTAAAAGACATACATTATACTGTACAAAAGTAATACAAGAGTAATATATTACTATTACATGTTAAACCGTACTTTTATTTTGACAGGTTGCCATGACGTTTCTGTGTGTAATATACAGAATGATGATGCTAGTTTTCTCAAATGAAATGGTAAAATTCTCGCGAAGCAGCTCTGGAGATTGTTTTTGTGTTCATGCCGTCATATAGTGAGACGCAGAGGCCGAAAATCATCACGAGCGTCACGCATGCTTCAGTATTTGTGTAGTAAACAAAACCGCGTTTCCGCCATTCATACATACAGAGGCAAGCGGAACATGCATGATTCATATTTAAACCGGCTTTTTGCGTTTTAATATTCACAGACACTAGTTCATATCGCGATTCGAATTAAGTGGCAGTGGCTACTTTTGATTTATTCATCCAAAAATTGATGAATTCCGTGGCATTCCGCGCTATAGAGTAAATTACTTTTTTATGAATGGACTCCACGATCCCGTCCGCGTTTTCGCAGAAACCATATGGCCCTAGAAATGTAACCACACTTCAGAACATTTCAGCTTGCCCTGTGTGTTGTTTGAACGAGTTGCAGGGTTGACATCACGTCATCACAGGGTTTCTCTTTCTCTCTTTGCCCAGATGCATTCTCAGGTACCAAAATTTGGCACCGATCGATTTAACGTGAATCGGTAATTGGTAGTACCGACGCAATTTTGTCGGTACCCTTAAAAGTACAGAGTTCGGTACCCAACCCTAATCACTAGTTACAATGCACAACTACTGCAAAAAACCGAACTGGAGTAGATCTAAATGTGCAGCTTAAATAGTAATTGTGCAGCCCTGAAACTTATTCAAATAATCATGCAGTCAAATTCCCAAAATGGGACCCTGGCCTTCATTAATAAAACAATGTAATTTTATTGTTGACATCATTGCAAATTGGCCATACCATAAACTAATATAACAGCTCATATCTCAAAGTAAATGGAAAATTAAACATCAATCCGTAGCAGAGTCGCATTTGCATCTCAAAATTTTAAACTAACATCAACACAAATTGCCCATTTGTTATGCAAATATGCACAAGGTCTAATCAAGGAGAACTGCATCACGGATGCACGGCTATCAAAGATGAAGGGCTCAATACTTCAGTGACGCACGAGACCCAAGAGGTGGGTTGACAGAATAGATAAAACACCCACATCTACCCCAGCACGCCTGGCACCGTCCCATCCCACCCGACTGAGCCAATCTCAGCCGATAACGTCCATCAGTCAGGCATACTAAAACCTCCCATAAAGCCAGCCATCTCAGCCCGAGAGCCCAGGCCAAAATAATCAAACACAGCCTGCCACCTGCATTTGGAGATAGGGAGCGATTAATGACACGGCTGTATTCGTCACATAAGCCCCTCTTTATTCCAACTGGCATTTAGTGCCGAAGCTGTACAAAAGGACTAGAATAGTTAATAGTGAACAAGCATTGCAGTATTAAAAAGGCCTGGTGCTCACTGAGGACTAATGTAACTATGTATCAGTATCAAACAGCCCCTCTATAGTGGAATATAGTTATGACTTGTTTATGTATAAATTAATGATGATATTAAGAATTAGAAATTAGAAGATCTGAGTATTGCATTTAGAAGATCTGAAAATTGCATTATTTATTATTATTATTAAGAAACAATATTTCACCCATTATAAGTGTACTATAAAATGTAAAAATTAATGCAATGCATCACCTTTTACATTCTCACAATAATGGCTGTTGCTTATAAAATCAAATACTACAAAATAACAATAATGCAGAAGACAAACATACAATAAATACTCTACTAGAACAAATTTTAGTTTTTTTTTTTTGTTCTTGTTTTTGAAGTTGTAAATAAAACAAAGATATCTGGAGTACATTTTACAAGAATGACTATTTCCGTCTTCAAAATTTCATTTTAATTCGATTTTACTTCCCGTTTCTTTGTAATTATTTCTGAAATGTATAACAATTTCTTAGTGAAAATTAAAATTAAAGCAAATTTTGCACCAATTAGTTTTTTTCTGTGCACATAATGTATACTTTATTTATTTTGAGTTGACCACAACTTAAGATACCTACTGTAATATTTATATATATATATATATAGCTTGGTGTGTGTGTGTGTGTGTGTGTGTGTGTGTGTGTTTCAAACTGTAATAAATTCACACCAAAAGTGAAGTGAAAGTCACTGGTTACAGAGGTCAATTCAGAATCCAATCTCCCAGACATATATTTCCCAGATATATTGTGCAGTCTTAAAGATCATATTTGCATTTTTGAGGCGCAGGACAAACTTTTACCCCAGTATCAGATTGCAGGACTGTCTAGAGATAATGAATATTCAAAACAATAGTCAGAAATCTGAAAAATGTCAGAGTTGACAGCTCGAGATCACGTGACCTGAGCATGCGGGCACACCCGCTTACCAATAGTACTATGGTGAAGGCTTACGTTTAATATTAACGAGCCTCGCAACGTCACCACGGCGTACGTAATATTAATGAGCGTCGCTGTAGGGGAGTCCTCAAGCAGCGTCAAGTAGGGTCTAATTAATATTCATGAACCAGGCCTACGTCATAGTACGACTGGTTACCCGGTAAACAGGTGTAGTTTTTTTTCAATAATTCCAATCACATATCTCAAACTAGCGATGTTTAAGCAATTCATAGTGAATAATCGAATTTATAAACTGCTATTTAACTGTCTGTCTTATCAAATTCGAACTTAAAAACAACACGTTACCTGTTCAACAATCTTCGTGTATCTCTGAGTGGCTTGATCGATCAAATCCCGCACCATCCAACCGTCTTTACACGGGACGACAATCCTCGTTTCCCCGAAATTCACCGTCACTTTCATCTTAAGTAGTTTGTTTACAGCAGAGTTTCTCTTAAAGCGAGCGCTGAAGAGACAACAGGTGTCATTGGTCAACAGTTACAGGTGATCTTCTTTCTCTTTAAAGTGCTAGAAAAGTCTTGAGTAAACCAATGTTAAGTCCATGAACGGAATAATCGTCCAGGAATTATTCCAAACCGCACTCTGAACAGATTGAACAGAGTCCTGGCTGACAGAAAAAAGTCTCGACAGGTTTCTCCTGAGTTCGCGCCCGCTGAGGTCCAGAGTGAAACCGGAAGCGGCAAATAGTGAGTGAAGAACTCTGACTGCTTTATGAGCAGAGGCGGATAAAGTACACAACTCCATTACTTGAGTGAAAGTACAGATACTGCTGGTCAAATATTACTCCATTACAAGTACAAGTTGTAAAGACAGATTTTTACTTAAGTAAAAGTACAGAAGTACTTGCTTTTAAAAGTACTTAAGTACCAAAAGTAAATGTCCTTTTTATGTCAATGCACTGTTTTATTGTTGTACGTAATACTTGCAATACTTCTGATGCAACTTAGAATACATTACACCTACTAGCTTGTAGTATCTTTGGAATAAAGCTTTTAGAATGTTAAAAACCTGTGGGGGAAACTACACAAACCCTCACACCGCTCTGGACACATCTATGTGTAGCCATACATCCACATTTGAACAGAGTGGACGGTGAAATCCTGTAAATACAGAGTGATAAGGAAGAAAATCAAAAATCAAACCTGCTTTAAAACCCAGCAACACAACTGTAGCTGTGTAACTTTACAACAGCAACACTGCTTTATCAAAAAATCAAAACAGCAAGACTTATTTGACATCAAAACAAACATTTAAAATGCTGTCTAATCGCTCTCGCGGTACTTTAATGTCACACACAGAACGGTCTGCTGTGCTGCTTCAAGTCCAACACCTTTTGTGTTTTATGAGAAACTGGTCAGTGTTCAAAAAATGCTGGGAAATCACTTCATGCAGCGCCAAGAGTGATTACTGATAAACTGTCTGAAAAAAAGAGAAGTAGAAAAAATCACCCACTGACTTTCAAAGCTGCTAACGACTTTCTACTTCGAGGATCTTGATAGAAATGTAGTGGAGTGAAAAGTACAGTATTTGTCTTTCAAATGTAGTGAAGTTAAAGTCATAATTTCCCAGAAAAAAAGAATACTCAAGTAAAGTACAGATACTCAAAAAGTGTACTTAAGTACAATACTCAAGTAAATGTACTTAATTACTGTCCGCCTCTGTTTATGAAGCTATACAGGCTCAGTCCTCATAGAGAATCATTACTGCGGGAAAGGAAGATGTACTTTCACTGCTTAGCTTGACAAAAAAATGAATAAGTAGCCTACTAAAGACGGAGAATCTCACAGATTCTACAATAATAAAGTAAAAATAGAGCTTCTCCTTAAGTGACAGTAAACTCTAATGCCATATTTGCACATTCAAAATATCCAGAAATATCAATATTAGATATGAATTATGTGACATTCTTAAGCTTTTGGAGGGGATCTGCCTCTAAAATATAGATAGATAGATAGATAGATAGATAGACAGACAGACAGACAGACAGACAAAACATAAATGGACTGGATCTTTTTTCCTAGGGAACAACAGTGGAAATAGTTATTTTGTAGCAAAGACTTTACACATGTGCAGAAACTGATTATTAAATGTAAAGCTCTGAGAAATATTCATTGCATGGAGTAAAAAATGTATCGACTAGGTTGTGCATTTAAATTGCATGTGAAATTCATCTAAATTAAATAAGAGCATCTTGTTTTAATCTCTGTCAATATAGTTTCACTCATATCCACTGTTATAAATAACAAACACAATTTCTCTAGACTTCCTGTTTGAAACATTAGTTCACAGTCTCAAGGATCTGCTTTGCAGCTACATATTTCAATGACAATGGGCTATTCTCAGAGGACTATATTGTGTGTACCTTTTGGCATGTGTTTCATTGACCCAATACTATCAGCCTTCTTCTACACCATTCCAGCCCTCTCGTCACCCATTTACATGAAGATAGCATTGCGACAGCTTTATTCTTCCCACAATTTGAATAAATTCTAAATAGCATTCATGTACTTTAATTCATTCAGATTAATTATGCACAAGTATTCTTTATAGCTCCCCAGACTATACTTGCTCAGAAGACATATACACTATACCGTTCAGAGGTTTGGCATCTGTATGATTTTTTTATGTTTTTGAAAGAAGTCTCCTATGCTCACCAATGTTGCATTTATTTAATCACAGATACAGGAAAACAGTAATAGGGTGAAATATTTGTGCAATTTAAAATAACTTTTTCCTATTTTGATATATTTTATTGCTGTGATGCTAAGCTGAATTTTCAGCATCATTACTCTAGTCTTAAGTGTCACATGATCCTTCAGAAATCATTCTAGTAGGTTGATTTGGTGCTTAAGAAACATTACTTATTATTATCAATTTTGAAAACAAGTGTGCTGCTTAATATATTTGTGGAAACAGTGATACATGCCTTTTTTGATTAATCAAAAGTTCCAAAAAACAGCATTTATTTGAAAAAGAAACGTTCAATAAAAAGTTAACAGTTAAGAAGTAAACAGTTCTTGCAGTATATACACCAATATTACAATAATACACTGGATAGTAAGCTGGCACTGCCCCTTAAGTCCTAGGCCATCCCATCATTATAACAGGAGATGCCAAACTGTGCCATCTGGAGGGGTGACTGTGCCAGCCAAAACCCAGGCTTGTCTCTTTCTGATATCCAATTTCCCATATATGCAATTTTAATGCTAGCATTACCATAACCATTTGGAGAAAGTTATGGTTCACAATCCTGTTCCTCCCCATAAAATATAATGGGGAAAATAAAGCTCAAAATGTTTTTGGAACATTCATTCATTTAGGAAGTGTAGATGGTCTCACAGCGCATGAGGTTTATGAGGCACACATTTAAAGCGAGTATGACAGATGTGTCAAACATCAAAAATACTGCTTAGCCAGCACAGAGGAGTTAATGGAGCTGGTGTAGCTATCCGGTAACCATTATGACTATAAAACAGCGTGCCTCAAATGCTCAGAATTGTTTAAGCATGAGAGCATTTAAAAAATCTCAAGGGTATCAAGCAATCGTTTAACATGATGGCTACAATCAGCGGGAAGCGCTAACATAAATCAACTGTAAGTTCTTACATAAACAAACCTTTCACTGCCAATTAACTGCCATTGTCTACAGCTATTGCTAGCCAGTCAAGTGCTCTCATTTGTGTCATATCATTTATTTGCATTAATTATTTTCTTCTTTTCATGCCTGCAAGGTGCTTAAGCTAAAGTAAAAGTAACAATAAATTTAAAAAAAAATAAAAAGTGTGTGTGTGTGTGTTTTGTGCGTCCTGTTTTACCTGATAATGCTATGAAAAGTGACCATGTAAAATATCTATTTTTTGGCAATGTGTGAAAAAATAATTATGAAGAGATAATGAGGGTCAACCAACTGTCTACGGCTCATCTCAGGCCAGTACTATCTTGAGTAAATTTGGTGAAACCAAAATTTCAACCAGAATGTCAATTTGAAGCTGTTCTTAGGCTCCGGGACTCCATCGAATCACAGTAAGAGCTGATTTCTCCAAATGAGGAACATTGGGAACAGAAGTGAATCCTCTCAGGGGTTCCTGGTCTGGCAGAATTTCTTCAGGGTGGCCATGTGCAATTATCCAGTATGCCATGAAGAATAAAAAAAAAATAATGGAAATAGAAAAAAAATAATTTCTTCAACGGTCATTAGAGCAAAATCAAAAAGTTACAAGGCAAATGTGAAACAAAAAATGTCTTTATCATTGTCAGTGTTGGAGTAGAAGACAGATCTCTTGTAGAAAAAAAGGAGAAATTCAAAACGGCAGCTGTTGGAAAGGAAGCCTTTCATTTTAAAAAGTCAGTCATTTGGTCTTTTTGTACTCCAACTGAACGGACTATAGTCTTAAAGAAGTTCATCCAAAAATGACAAATGTATCACATTCATGTCAACTGTGTTTGTGCATGTTTGTCCAAATCAACATTATGACTTTCATTTTATACACTCTTAAAAATAAAGGTGCTTCAAAAGGTTCTTCAAGCGATGCCATAGAAGAACCATTTTTGGTTCCACAAAGAAGCATTCAGTCAAAGGTTCTTTAAAGAACCATCTCTTTCTTACCTTTTTATAATCTGAAGAACCTTCTTTAACCACAAAGAACCTTTTGTGAAACAGAAAGGTTCTTCAGATGTTAAAAGTTCTTTATAAAACCATTTAGACAAAAAGGTTCTTCTATGGCATCGTGAAGCACCTTTATTTTTAAGAGTGTGAGCCAAAAAAAGAGAGACATTTTTCTAAACATCTTCTTATGTGTTCTCACAGTTCTCATGTTTTCTAACCATAACTAAATACTATTTTATTGTGTAAAATTGAGTGCTATTATATTCTTTTGTTTATAAATATGCAAACTTCAGCACAGGAACTGAATCATTTCAATAAATGAACCATCTGTTATCTCACGGATAGGAAAGCCACACAGGTTTAGAATGACATAAATGTGAGTAAATGATGAATTTTCATTTTGGGGTGAACTATCCTTTTAAATGTACTTTGGCTTAAACTAACACAAACTGAATGATCCTCAAACATTTTGGCAAAATTGTGATGTTCATGTGAGTCAAAAATGGACAATATGTCTGAAACAGATAGTTGTAAGCCGACACTGCATTCTATATCATCAACATCAACTAAAACTCTGCATGGTGGTGATGGCGTCATACACTCTTAAAAATAAAGGTGCTTCAAAAGGTTCTTCATGCGATGCCATAGAAGAACCATTTTTGGTTCCACAAAGAACCATTCAATCAAAGGTTCTTTAAAGAACCATCTCTTTCTCTCCTTTTTATAATCTGAAAAACCTTCTTTTGCCACGAAGAACCTTTTGTGAAACAGAAAGGTTCTTCAGATGTTGAAGGTTCTTTATGGAACCATTTAGACAAAAAGGTTCTTCTATGGCATCGTGAAGCACCTTTATTTTTAAGAGTGTATGTGTGGGAATGTGTTTCTGATTCTTGCTGGCTCGCTCTGTTCCAGCACGTTCTGAAGGAAAATCTCCCATCATGCATCTGAAACTGAGGCCAAGTAGAGTCAGCGAGTCAATAATTTACAACACAGAAAGGATCAGAATGAAACAAAAAGCACACGAAGGCCTAATCAAAACCAGTAAAGATGCTGAAACAAGCAGTTCCTGGAACATTCCTGGAGTTCCTGGAAGTTCTGTTGAGGCTAAAATTCCAACAAAGTGATATGAGAAACCGCTATAAAATTTCAGAAGGCCATCATTGCTGCTGAAGGCGGTACGAGGAATTAAATTTCACACAGTGGACACAGGTGTTCGAAAACATCATTGAATTATTTAGTAAAAAAGAAGCATTATTTCTCCAGTAAGCTTCCCTTTATGTCATACGATTTTTTTTTATTCAAATCCAAAAAAAGAAATAAGCAGCAAAAGATCAAAACAACAAGGAAGCTAATATTTTTCATGCCACTGTTGCGGGAGCGTAATATAATTTTACCCCTCTTATTTTGTGTGGCGGCAAAGTATTCATTTCACGCTTATAACCTCAGTCTGTAAAGTCTGTACTGTTTTAATTGATTGGGCTTGATTAAATGGCTTATTGCATTTGCACTGGCGAGTATAAAAGTAGTAAAGCACTATTCTGCAGCTGCTAGACAGTAAGCATCATTTCAGTGAGTTCATGGAGAGGGCAACAGAAAGAATGAGACTCCGTTTTGGTTGAAGAAAAGCTGTTTATCTTTTCCCTATTGTGAAATAACGTGCTCAGGAGGGATAGAGGCCTGCACGCAAAAACAGCTTGTTCAAACGAATGATCATTTTATGCTGTTCATCAAACCAGTCTTTAGTGCTTTATATACATGGTTTGCTTGCAGTAAGAGGGATTATTATGGGCTGTGTTCAGAATGGAACAGCATAATGCTTACAGAAAAAGTGGAGTATAGTTACCCTCTTTAAAAATGGTTATTCTGCATTTTGAGTCAAGAAAATGTTTAGCTGCTCATATTTTAGCAATCAAGCTATTTTTTTTATCAAAAGTTCAAATGTAGTGACCAAGAGCAGCATTATAAATATTACATTATTTTGTAAAATTGCTGTAATAAAAATACTGTTATTATATTATTTTATTTATTGTTACAAAAAAAAGTTGTAGTATCTGCACAGAAACTCAAATGGATTGAGTGAACCGTCTTTGTAAACCAATTTGTTCAAATTAATCAAATTTCTAAATGGTTCATATGCAAAATATGTGTGTGCAAAATATAGTGATGACAAATGATTAGTGCAGTGTATTCTCATGTATATTATATTAGGGGGGAAAAAACTTGTAGGTCATGGATTTACTTTTAAACAATTTCCACTTGCATTTAAAGAAATTGTTAACCAATTTTTACAAATAATTACAAACAATTAGCTGTTTCCACCAGAAAAAAAAAATCAGAATTAACATCTGAATTGTAATATATACATTCATCAGAATTGTGAGATAAAATACAAAAAACAAACAGAATTGCAAGATGTAAACTCAAAATGTAACAAAAAAAATCTAAATTACATAATGTTAGATACAAATTGAGAGTCAGCAACCATTTTTCTTTATTCTGTGGCAGAAACAAGCTTTCAGAATAAACAGCAAGTAACACGTTGAAATAAGCATTCAATTTTGATGTAGAAAGACTGAAATTTAATTTTTTTTCTTGTAAAACATACTCCAATAATCTTTATTTACAACTTCGAAATTGTTTTACTATGTATCATTTTCCATTTTGTTTTGTTTTTTGCACTCAGTGCATATATTGTGCAAAAATATTAAGTATGATATGCTAGTGTACTATTTCAAACATAAGCAAAGAAAGTGTATTGTAGGTTTGAAAGATCATGTATCAAAAGTATCTTTGTTATATAGGGAGCACCCTCTTTCACTAGTACTTCCTGTTGTGGGTGGAACTGTGTGGTTTATTCTCTGTGAACCCATTGAAACAAAGGGAACAGATCGGTTTAACACACTGCGTGTCTGTTTAAAAAAAAAAACAGCTTCCTTTATTTTATCTCATGGCTAGGAGATTTGGACTGGACGTGACTTCCCCCACAATGCAGTTCTGCTCTCCTTATCTAACCAACAAGAGAGATAATTTAGAAGTATGAGAAATGAAATACAAGGCCTGTTTTAAACTTCCCAGGTCAGCGCTACCCAATTATGAAGTACTAGAGTACAAGATGTACGTTTGTTTATCATGTAAATTCTTCACGCATGGTTGCGCTCCACATTCCTTGCATTAGTATGCATGCACACGACTTGCTTTCCACTCGGTGTGGGTGTATTTAATTGCATCTAGCGTGTGTCAGAGAACGTTTGAGCACAA
This sequence comes from Sinocyclocheilus grahami, assembly GCF_001515645.1. Classification (NCBI taxonomy): domain Eukaryota; kingdom Metazoa; phylum Chordata; class Actinopteri; order Cypriniformes; family Cyprinidae; genus Sinocyclocheilus; species Sinocyclocheilus grahami. Next base: position 835,084 of record NW_015505742.1, on the reverse strand, counting down.
ACAAACAAACCTGATTGCATTTTCAGAGGTTACCGAAAGCCTTTTCTCGGAAGATCTTTGCGGACGTTGTCTTGGCTCTTATTCAATCATTCTCAACATTCTCTCCTCCACATCTGCCCAGTAGCTTCCATTTAATCCATCACCGGCCCCTGCAGACGCCGAGCACTTTGCCCGTGCAGAAGACGTATTGTTTGAGAGGAATATGCTCATTACGCACAGTTATGGCAGGCCGGGGTTGGATGTGTCAGGATATGACGGGCTTGTGCAAACAGACGGGATTGTGTCATCTGTTTTCATTGCCTAATCTGGGCTTCGGTGGGTACCAAGCGATGTTTTAACAATCCTAAATCAATTTCCACCTCATAACCAAACAACAGACGGGGTTCCCAGATCTATTTGCCTTGAGCCAACCATATCTGGAAAGAAAACAGCTTAGCTCAGGAGTGACAGCAGATATTGGATATTAAGAAGATATGTTAGTTCCCCATTGAACTCCCTTTTTTCATTTGACATTTTTTTTCTTACAAGAGAAAAATGTGAGACTACTTGAATTAAATATATATTTTTTCATTACATATTAAAAAACTCACACTTGATCACTTTTTTATTATCTTTAGTGATTTTTTGCGTAAAACCAAATACGTATGTGTATGTATAAATAACTTTATATACACTACCAGTCAAAAATTTTTGAACAGTAAGATTTTGAATGTTTTTAAAGAATTATCGAATTCTCCTCTGCTCACCAAGTCTGCATTTATTTGATCCAAAATACAGCAAAAGTAGGAATATTGTGAAATATTTTCACTATTTAAAATAACTGCTTTCTATTTGAATATATTTAAAATGTAATTGATTGCTGTGATCAAAGCTGAATTTTTAGCATCATTACTCCAGTCACATGACCCTTCAGAAATCATTCTAATATTCTGATTTGCTGCTAAAAAAAATGTATTGTTATTATTATGTTGAAAACAGCGGTGTGGAATTTTTTCAGGTTTCTTTGATGAATAGATTAGTGAATTCTGACTAAATATTGTGAAAAAATTTTATTGATTAGAATGTATTTGGTAAATTAAAAATACAGCAAAAACAGTAATAGTGTATTAATATATTTTAAATTTTTATTTACTTATTTCTTCTGTAATGGCAAAGCTATCAAAATGCATCAGTTGTATCAGCTGTTTCCATCAGAAATGATTCTAATGCTGATTTGGTGCTTAAGAAACCTATATTTTATGAGGTTATCTACAGTATATACGATTCTCTTTTATTACATATTGAAAAACTGAGAAAAGTGTTTTGTTTTTAAAGGTCAATTGTGGGCTCTTAGGGGAACCCATGTGGGCAATTATGACAGTGATCTATTCCTTTAATCACTAACTCATGAACAAAGTAGTCTTTAAGCAATGAAAACAGCCTTTGTCTAATAACAGCCAGCACAAAGCTCCTCTCTGTTCATGACTGATTAAAGTCAGAAAGAGATTGGTTATGTGCAGAGGTGCATTTTGGGTTATGTAGGCCTACTCTTTTGACCCTAGACTGTAAAAGCAATTACAGCAGCAACTTCATTACTTTAATAGCCAAATACATCATCCTTGATTACTTCTGTCTTCATTAGAAACAAAAGTCCATTGACACCAATACAACCAGTTGAAATATGCAAGTTTGGTCAAGAAAAATATGTCCCAAGTCCAAAACTAGGCTTTATAAAATGCCTTTGAGGCTTTTTAACCAATTTAAATTCACTACGTGAATCAATTTGATAGATTAACTGAACTTAATTGACCTTATAATCATTAATTTTGTCAGTTTTAACAATTACAAGGCCACAAAGAATAAAAGTTTAAAGGGGTCATATGATGTTGCTAAAAAGAACATTATTTTGTGTATTTGGTGTAATGAAATGTGTTTATGCGGTTTAAGGTTAAAAAAACACTATTTTCCACATACTGTACATTATTGTTTCTCCTCTATGCCCCGCCTTTCTGAAACGCGTCGATTTTTACAAAGCTCATCGATCTGAAAGTGAGGTGTGCTCTGATTGGCCAGCTATCCAGTGCGTTGTGATTGGCCGAATACCTCAAGCGTGTGACAGAAATATTACGCCCCTTACCATGTTGTGATGATGCTCTGTCCGGCCAGAGCGACGAGGCAAAAACATTAAAACCCTTTATAAACGAGGCATTTGTTGCATCCAGTGGGGACATAATTAAGGATTATAATGACTTATACTGTCTTTTTACGCATTGCG
>NW_015505742.1:788226-832305 GCF_001515645.1 Sinocyclocheilus grahami | reverse complement strand
AATATAAAAAATGTACTTACAGTCTGTGAGTCAGAACAGCCGGCATTGTAGTCTACTCTCCCAGGATCAGGAAACAGTCCTCCATAAAATGTGCTGCACACATCTGAATATTTGGGTTGAACTGTTCTGGAACAGTGTTGTAAATACAACTTAACCACTGATTTCTAGTCGTGTCCTCTTTTGGAAGACCAAACAAAGTAGTTTCGCTTTCACAACGAAACACACAGCGCCTTCACGACATGGTGGCGGCGGCAACAATACTACAGCGAGAATAAAAGTTATGCCTTCTTTCTTTGCGTGAACATTTGGGCGGCGTTATGCAAATCGTCCCACATTGTGACGTAGATATGTGGGGGCGTGTTAGAACGAGCCGTTTTAGGTAGGCGTGGCTGACTCTTAACTTTTATAAAGAATATCTCTTTGGATTTGAGACTTTAGTCTTTGCAACTTTACAGATCTTCTTTATGCACCAAGAGCTTGTAACACTCCAAATAGAAAGGAAAAATTGAAATCGCATCATATGACCCCTTTAAATGTTGGTCTCTTCAACCTATGGCATTATAGTGATTAGTATTAAATCTGTACTTGACTAAATAAATAATGACAGAATTGTCACTTTCACCATTTCTTTACTAAAAAGCTTTTTGTTTTCTTTTACATAACTTCCCACAGGTTACATGAAAAAACTTTTTCAACCGGCTGTGTTAAAAATGAAAAAGAAAATAAGCTACAACCTAAAATCTTCACACATTGACAGGTGCTAAAACAGAAACGCTAGCATTAGCACAGACTTACACCTGTGCCTAATGGATCAAATTAGCAGATTGTCACAAATCTTTCCCTACCTCGTTGGCATCTCGCTCGCGCTGCAATTTCCGCTACATTTGGGGAGCCGCTTAATTAAAGTTCATTATGGCATGCTAACACTTAGCAAAGAGGGAACAAGTCCTGTGATGAAAAACTACGGCAATTCCGGAGCGAGCACGACATTCCTAATTTCCCGACTAATTGCTGCAAATGTCTAACAGCGATTTGGGCAATTATGAGGTACATTTCGAACAAAAGCAAACAGGGTGGAGGTAATACCACTAATAACAGGAATTGGCTTGGTGAGGTTGTGATGAAGTTAAATTGAGGGGGGAACGCGATTGTGGAGCCGAGGGAACAGCTGGCTGGCGTGAAAACTCACTGGTTTAATATGACTGAATGGCGCTGTTCATTTATCACAGTGAAAAACCCTGTTGGACTTTGCAATACATGCTCACCACGTTCACTGACGACGCTACACTAATACATTCTTCAGCTTTTTGGAGCCAGCTGGGTGCTTAACACTGTCAAAGTAGCTTACTTTATTCATTTATCACACCTCACAGAATTATACTAATGCTGTATTTCTATTTTAATGGCTTTTTGAACTGTTTGGATGGTTCATTTAGTTGTACTTGTTCTACAAGTCTCAAAAATCCTAAAACTAAGCATTTTAGTCTTAACCCTTACAAAAATTAACCATGGTTTTTCTACACTAACCATAGTTTAACCAGGCTACTATTAGATGGATAGCCTAAATGTCCTAATTCAGATGGACTACCTGTTTTTTTTATGGTATATCAAAAAGTGTATATTTTTTAAATGTGATTGTTGGTACAGTTGACCAGTTTTTACCATACTTTCAAAACAAAAATTAAAATAGGAAAAATATGCAATATGAAAATAATTGAAGACAAAATGTGTTTTACTGAGAAAAAACAAGATTTGTTTTTTAAAAAGCCTTTTTCCAAAAGGTACATCTGGAAAAAGGGGGGTTGTCTTATAATCAGGGTCGTCTTATATTCGGGCCAATACGGTGTTAAAATATATATAAAAAATATTATAGAAGACAAATTAATGGTTATTGTCCAGCAGTGTATTTTTATTTCTTAGCCAATTAAAAGTAAGACATAAGAAAGTTTTTTTTTTGTCAATTAGACATACATAAATAAATATTATTGGCCTATTATTATTATTATTATTATAACTACATTTGACATTTATGTCCCCCTCACTTCTGAAATAATTGCTACTCCCCATGCCCTGTAACATAACTGAATATAACACTTTAGCTATATGCTGTGTTATCTTTATTTGGGGATCAAATATGTTGTGGCTCCACGTGAATTTTATTCGCAGGGAAAGGGGCCAAAATGGCTCTTTTGGTGTTGAAGGTTGCAGACCCCTGTATCTTGACCCCTCAATATCCTTGAGCATATTTCTAAATACTTACAGTACATCACTTTTTCAAAACTCTTCACACTTGGCACAGCAGTTAATTTCACTTTTAAAATGCACTAAAAATACCAAAACACTTCATATCAACTCATTCTTTCATAACACTTGCAAAGCTTGTCATCCAACAAGCACTCTTTGTCACTCATAAAACAATCACCTAAATAACACTAACAAGAGTGTAATATTGTAGGCCAAAATAACTGAAATGACCTATTGGTGCTCAGGTCTTTTAAAATCATACCAATCATATTTATCTGCTCACATCCTGTTTTTCTGTGGTTTATAGGGTTGTCTATATGAACCATACCACGCTTTCCCTGTCAGAAGCCTTTAGAGTCTTCAAGGGCTTTCAGTCATTTCCTATCTGACCCTAGAGCCAAGGGTAACAAGAGAAAGAGAACATAAACCATTTCATAGATATTAAATATCTTTATAATATTATTAGCTAGATTTCTGAAGATAATGTTACAGTTTGCTATGGTGTAAGCAAGCACAACTAAATAGTTTTATCATTCATGCTACAAACTTGGGATTGCAAATATCAACAGACAGACTTACAAAGAATTGTAAAGACTTTTATATTTATGATGCTAAGCTACTTAAACTGACTAAATTTCTCAGTGCACCCACATAAATTCCTCTGCTTTCAGACACATCAAAAGAGAAGCTGTATTGACGGAGATTATGAGACTGACATGTTCCTTCTTTTTGTTTCAACAGTCGGATCACATCCCTGATCTAGGAGCCCCTAGCATGGCACGAACTCTAGCCCCTGTCTTTGAAGTGCTTGCTAAGATGACCCCAAATGTGCTGAGCGTTCAAAGGAATGGTATGGAAGATTTCGGTTGATTTCTATAGAGAAAGGAAGAAAAGGAGCATAAGAGTCTCAAGAGAGATGAGAAGGAAAGAGAGGAAGAAAGGGTTCAAAGAATGAGAGAGAGAGAGAGTTGCTGTGAACAGAAAGAGCAAAGGATGAAGGAAAATCGTAAGGTCTGATTTGGTTGATGTGGTTCAATTGACTCCAGATAAAAGGAGCTGAGAGCTGCTTCGAACATGCGATTCCTTTTCAATTGTTGTGTTTAGATTAGTTCCACAGTTTCCGATTATTATGATGCATATTGCAAGTGTTTTGAGGTATATTATTCAGGGGCAAGGGTAAGCTTTGAGAGGAATTGATACAGTAGCATATAAATTATATTCTGCATGAAGAAAAGGATGTCCATGGCTTTGCATTGTTCCATTATATTTATGACATTTACACATTTGTAACAAAATTCTCATTTCCGTAGTGCATCTGGACATTTTGTAATTCCCATCATCCCATCAATGTTCATTCTCATTAGATTCTATCATTGCAATTTTTACGACTTACTTCATTAATATTATTATAGAAAGATTTTATAAAGATATTTTTAATGAACATAAATTTAAGGTATTAAAACAAATAGTACAGTATATTGACTGTAATATTTGCATTTATTGTAGCATTTAGCATTTATTTTAATAATATACTGTATTTTTGCATTTATTTAGTATTTTGCTCAATTCTGTCAGAAAAATTCTTAATAGTCCAAAAAACGCCCTTATTTTCAATTTTCATATTCTTTCAATCCCTTTTTAATACAGACTTCAATAGTTTGTTTACGGATTTCTTTTTGAGTTTTTAGCGTGTTTTGCGCTGTAAGCTATTCATGATACTTTTTATATTTGATTGGTGATTTTTGTACAGTGTCCCAACTTTTTTGGAATCGGGTTTGTACATTGTCGAAATGTAATTCTGACAGAGTTTTGGACACTTTAGTCTTTTTCATTTCAAGAGCTGTACTTAATTGTTTTGTACAATTGGGGGAGTTTCCAAAATCGCCATCTAGTGAATCGATTTGCCTTAAAGGGACTTTGAGTGTAATCAAAGTATGTGTGCAAATCTCATTACACTCAAAGGAAAGGCAAAATAACTTCCTTTTAGGTTTGCTCTGCCTCGTAGAATAGCAGAACGCAAGATAAAAGCAGCCTAGACGGGTTCATTCAGATCTATTATGAAGTAATCTCTTTATCATAAAGCAGAAATAATTCTAGGCAGAAATAACCTTTTCTTTTGTCTCCGTTTGAAGTGTTTTTCAGTTCTTTCCAAACTGCAGCAAAGACAAAGTAGCTCATTTTCTCAGGCCGAGAAAGTCTGTCTTGCCTTCTGTATCCCATTCCCTAACAACAGATCAATTAGAATTGAGTTGCCGTAAGCGGGATGTATTGATCTATGATCATAATTTCCATAAATGCCATGAGTCCAGAGGCACAATTGATCCAGGCCAGACTCAGGCCATTTTGTCTATATATGAGCATTATTTGCATCATAATGGGAGTCACCATGGCTATTGACTGAAGAAACATTTTTACATGAAGATCATGTTGTGGAAAATAAAAATCCCAAGTGAGGCCTCTATATTATCTGAACTGCTTTCAGCCTCGTTTAGAAAATAAATCGGGATTAAACGGAGACTTTTAAACATCTTAATCCTTCAAACTTAATTTTTGCTCTTCTTCAATCTTGTATTTATTCATAGTAATTGCACCGCACAAGTGCAAAAACTGTTAATTCTGACATTGGTGACAGAAGATAAATAGCACTGTGTTTTCGTCTCCTACTGTTTTTACTGTACATCTTCCAATGAAATTGATCAATAACTCCCTCTCAAATGCAATGTGTTTTGAGCATATAAAGAGCTTACATTATAATTAGAGAATGTATTGAAATGTCAAGATCTTTTGGAGGTGAATGTTGTTAAAATGTCACCAGGGTGTTTAACTCTTCTTCTATTTTGTTGTCACCCCCATTTTGCCACAGTAATAATACATTTTCTTGGGCAAAACTCCACAATGCTTTAGGGTGTTGCCAGGTCATTGCTACATGGTTGCTAGGGTGTACCTATGCAGTTGCTAGGGCATTTTGACTGGTTTCTAGGTTGTTTACTCACTGGAGTCTCTCGTTCAGTGTAGATTTTTTTTTGTCTGCAATGCAAAAATCAAAAGTCTGATTGCTTAAAGGCAGAGTAAGCGATTTCTGGTAGCCAGTGTTGATATTTGAAATCACCAAAACAAACACACCCCTACCCCAAAAGGGTCTTGCCCCTAATTTGATAGCTCCACCCCACGTATATACGTACGCAACCCAGGCAACGATTAGTTCTGTGAAACAAAGCAAAACCAATGTTACACCGTGTCTATGGACGTGAGCTGCGCGGCGGCGTAACAAATCCCCGACAGAAAACTGCTGCCGGGTTCTATTTATGACATGCTGACACAAATTTCAAATGGTTTTCAACGGTCGTTTGATCGCGTCCAGTGTAGGCAGACTTTAGCTGTTGTAGACATGGTGTTACTCAGCTATTGAGAAGAAACAAAGCAACCTCGGCATCTGATCGCAGGCCTCCGCTCCTTGAGTTCTCTCCAGCGCTGGAAAGCTGATCCGATATTTACACGGATCCTACTTCTTGCCTTATTATTCCGCAGACGTTTTCCTCTTTTGTTTTTTATCCGCCATCTCTATCTTTCTGTCGCTCGGCTCGGCTAATGTCCGTCCAATGCACTGAAAGCTCTCTCCTCCACATCACGAGTAGACACGCCCCTTATTGCTGATTGGCTACAAGTTTGTTTTGCTATTCGGCCGAATCAGTTTTCTAAAGTGTTTTTGAAAAATCACATACCCTGCCTTTAATATAGCACATTTAAATATGAAGAGATTTTATGTATTCAGAGTGTTTATTGTAAGAAATTGGCTTGAAAGCATTGTAAAGATGAAGGTTTTAGATGCACACATTGTAAAAACATTAGGCTATTTTAAACACTCTTTATTCTTACTGCACTGATTAATATTAATCGTGACCCTGCTTCAACATCTACAAAGGAAATCAATGAATACAGTTTCACACAGCGCTGGTGTGTGAAAACACAAATTCTAAAGGTCAGCAGCCAGTCACTCGATGGCTGGGAAGCTAAAATCTCACTTCAAGGCTTCAGAGCAAACAGCATATTATTGTCAGAGATCCGTCATTTTCCAGTCCAGGAGGAAAGTGTGGGATTGACTCTGAACACAGACTTGGCTTTAGCTACACAGTGCCACCTACAGACATAAAACTGTTCACTTATGACACTGTTAACTTTATTATAAATACCACACAGCCTACATTTTTATTTATTTTTGGTCATTTGGCAGATATATTCAGGGGGAAATACAGAGAGGACAGCATGAGAGACAATAGTATAAAAAATATGTAAGCTACTGTGCAGTCCACCTCTTTGACTACAGATAGGAATATTCTTTCATTTATTAAAAAAAAAAGGTTGCAAAGGTTAAAAGCTTAAAGCTTGGAACTTGTGAATGAAACTTGCAGTTTAATGTCAAGTAACTGCTTGGTTACCGCTCTGATCGATTCAGTTCAGTTAAGGATTCTTCAGACTGATTCACAACGGTAATTCGTTAAACAAGTCAGTAAAAGAACCGTCTCATAAAAGTTATTCGAACGTTTTTTTCCCACTAAAAATAACCGACTAAGAGTCGTTCGTTCGTCTCCAGATGATTTACTAACTAGAAACGCCTCATAACAGTCATTTGTACGTAAATCGGGCATTGTATGCTTTGATTCACAAAAAAGAATAGGCTACGAGTCATTTGTTCGTAAAGCGCGCTTCACTGGTCATGCTCAGTGATCTATATTCTATAGGCCTAATATGTGACCATGGACCACAAAACCAGTCATAAGGGTCAATTTTTTGAAATTGAGATTTATACATCATCTGAAAGCTGAATAAATAAGCTTTCCATTGATGTATGGTTTGTTAGGATAGGACAATATTTGGCCGAGATACAACTAGCCTATTTGAAAATCTAGAAAAATATTGAGAAAATCGCATTTAAAGTTGTCCAAATGAAGTTCTTAGCAATGCATATTACTAATCAAAAATTAAGTTTTGATATATTTACGGTAGCTATAATTTACAAAACATCTTCATGGAACATGATCTTTATATCCAAATGATTTTTGGCCTAAAAGAAAAATCGATCATTTTGACCCGTACAATGTATTGTTGGCTATTGCTACAATACCCGTGCTACTTGTGACTGGTTTTGTGGTCCAGGGTCACATATTATATAGGTCAGTGGTCACGCTTTTGAATCACTAGAATGAATCGGCTGACAAGAGTCACATTTTTTCTTGAATCGGAACACGAGACGTTTTGACATTTTAGCTTGCAGTTTTCCGTGAGAATAGCTCAAAAGAAAGATGTTACCAGTGTTGGGGGTAACGCATTACAAGTACCGCAAGTTACATAATCAGATTACTTTTTTCAAGTAACTAGTAAAGTATCACATTACTTTTTTAATTTACAAGAAAATATCTCAGTTACTTTTTCAAAAAAGTAATGCCAGTTACTTTGTTTTCCCATTTATTGACTGACAAGTCTCCTGTCTCCATATTGGGAGAAATCGGAAGTGCAGAGTTATTGTGTGCGCTCTGTGTACATGATGTTACTGTAGTTCTAAACTAAATGTGAATGTGCATTAATTAATGTGCATTAATTCATCCCACTCACAAAAAACAGATTTAGAGTGAAATGCAAGCTCAGAATATGACGCAAACCTGCAATAATTAAATATGTTAAATAACACAAATGTATCTAATCCCATTTTATTAACCAATGTCTTTGCTGCTGACCTTTGATGATCCAGTTCAATCATACTAATAAGCAAAAATGACTTTACATAAACTAACAATTGTGCTTCATTGAAAAGTAACTTTCCCCAACACTGGATGTTACTATTCTTGTTCATTGTCTTTTAATGCAGAAAGCTCACATTCACAACTCCGGTAAAATATGATTTTGATGATTTTGCTGCAGCGCTTAAGATTCCTATGTTTACCAATGTTTTTTTTTTATGTATGTATTGTGACCTCTTTGATGTTTTTTTATAAGCAAGTAGGTAAGTGAGTAAATAAATAACTAAATAAATGCTAATAAATCAGAGAGCCAAAATACACTTTGATAAACATACAATAATGATTCATGTCTTAACGTTGTTTCACGGGAAAATGCATTGGAGAAGAGGCGAAGATCTTCCGCGAGATACATGCAGAAAGTGCCAGGTACACAGTGAAAGTTTAATGTTAAAGATTTGGTTTCCCTAACCCCTAAATATGCAGTACTCCATATGTTTTACTTAACAATTACCCCTAATTATTTGTGAGATATGTGCCTTGTTAACAACTGTTTTCCCTAGTCTTTCCCTAATGTGACAAAGACAAACTGCCCTCTTCTGTCCCCTGCTGTGTTGTTCTGTGGGGATAAAACACCAAACACTCAAGCTCATTAACCAGATTGTTTATATGGCGTCGCCCTCTGAGTTTTACATGGTGTCACATACTACATACTACAATACAGCATAGTGTTTCTCAGTAATACAGCTGGACTCATGATGCATGTGACTTCCAGATGTCAGAGATGGTCACCCAGACCACAGGAGTGGTTATAAATATAACACCAACATTTCAAACATTTCCATTTTTGTTAATGAACCCCGGTGTTGATTTATCAAAGAGGAAGTTATTATGAGATTTAACAAAGCAAATGCAGATAAAGCAGAGAATATATCTTGTGTGCATCCCGGGGGGTTCAATTACTGCAAAATGACACGATCAGACATGATGGATAACTGGCTGCAACTAAATGTGTTTGGAGTGCAACTTCACAAACAGTAATGCAGTGAAATGAGGGAATGTGTAATTGCTTTTGTGTATCTTGGTGTGCATATACAGTATACGGATACACGTGAGAGCTGTTTTCGGACTCAAAATTACCAGATTACCGCCAGACATTATTTCTTTCGCTGTCACTAAGCATTAGTCCATTTTTCCATCTCTACGGCATTACCTTGATTGAAAAATGGTAATGAAGATGCATAATGAAGCGAGCTAATATCCTGCGGTCAATAACATAACCTAATAAAGTCAGTAGACGTCCATTTATGTGCCGCGGCACCAGGCAGCTGAAGTTTATTATCGGACAGATGACTGAATTACCTTCTCAAAACAAGGTAAATGTCTTTTGATGATAGTGGTGACTAGTGTCTCAAAAGGGATTATTAGGGATAATTGTTTGTTAGCAAACATCACTGCTGCTCATACTTGGTTAAGGTGCAGTCATATTTACGGCTGTCCACAAAATTTTGTATGCGAAATTCATTTGTTTCAATAGGAATACACGCAATTGGGAATTTCGTATGAGGCCCATGCAAATTTCACCGGCAGAAGTCTGCTGGGTTTAAAAATTACTCCTGTGGGAGTTATATAATTTCTATGCATATAAAGTCACTTTCTTAAATGTAATTTGATACGGACACCAGAATGGGACGTCTCATCTTTGACCCTTAAATGAAACGCAATATGGCGGTAAGTTTTGCACAGGTAAACAACACTTAATTTTAATTAAAAATCATACTGATAACATCACTGTTTTTATTCTTTTTAGATTAGAATGTGTTTATTTGTATTAGATTGTGCACAGTGCAGTAGGTATACAGAAAGATGCATCTGCGCGTGGAATATCCTGTGGAGACGCCATGTGATGCATGTCTTCAATAACAGCACATTTCTAATCTGCTGGAAAGGAACGCTGATGGTTTGTGAATCAAAGCCCCTCTTTTATTACTCCATCTGTTTCCTCTGGATACGGCCGGCATTGGGTTTCTTGGTTGTAATGCCACATTTGATTTCATCTCGTTTTCCTTTTACTCACACTCCTCCCTTAATGTCAGGTTTATTTTTTGTCTAGCAACACTTCCCATAGGAAAGAAAAATCACAAATGGGATCTTTAACATCTCAGTTGTTTCTCCTAGATGGCGATGAGATTACATGGACAGCAAATGAAGACTGAAATCCTCAAAATTCTTCTCCCAAGAAGCCAAGAAGAAAGTCATTTCACATGTGAGTTAGAAAAATGTCTCGAACTATGTTTGGATTTTTTTTTAAGATGCCCGCATGATTTTCAGCCTAAGCCTAGCAAAAGTCATTCTGTGTTTTTGATTTTCATCAAATTTCATTGTCATTGCTATCACGATGTTTGGAGACATCATCATCACATACTGCTCATAAAATGAAAATATTGATACATCTTCTATTCAATATCTTCTAATATTGATACAGCTTTTTTTGCACCACATTGTAATCTTAAGCTCGTTCTTTTTCCTTCATGCAAAGTTCGATAATATCACAATACTTTGTTTCCAAGGTATTCAATCTATAATGTCCATAATCAGTAATATTTCTTTGTTGAAAAAAATTTTTTTTTGAAAGATATCCGCAGAGTTCCTACAGCTGACCAATGAATTTCTTCCAGTTATTTGTTAATTCGTTTAAAAATTAATTTAATAATTAAATGATTTAATGCTTATTTTTATGCACTCAAAATGAGCCATTTTTGGCTGATTAAATATGGTAGAGGAGACCATAACTAGATAATATAGAAATTTTCATTATGTTTCTAGACCTCACAATCAAAAATGTAAAATTTCATTGTACTTTCTATACTAATCAATGATCTATACAAATCAGTGATTTCGATATGAATTCAAACAATACTCATCAAATTCCTCCATGGCCAAATAATCTGAGCTGCTATCAAACTTGATTTTATATATCTATACTTTTACTGTATGTCATTGATTTTCTCACTTGTCTTTTTTTATTTCTTCTAAGGAATTTTTGGAGAAACGTCTGAGACAAATTTGATACTTGAAAGAAACAACTGAGAACTGAATTACGTCTCCTGAGGTATGAAAGAGCAACCAGCCCAGAGAAGCTCATGTAGAGCAGGTGTCCTCAAGCACCTCATTCCCACAGAATGCAGAACGGCGTCCAGATCCTCTTATCTGGAGGAGAAATCCAGCTGCACCTCGGAAATAGCTGACGGGCTCAGAGGAGCCTGTGATCATGTGACTCTCTGAAATAACAAAGCATGGGTTAAACAAAGACAAGCGCTAGCAGATGTGTGGGAGCAGCAGGCTCCGGATCAGTCAACAGACACGTAAAGCCGCCCGATTCACTTCTCGAGGTAAAACATTTGTCATCTGCATCCACTCAGAGCCAAGCTTTTGGCAAGCATCTTTATCGTTTTGCTGCCACACAAAGAAACGCACAACTGAAAACATCATGTAGCTCGCAGGCCTGTATAAAAGGAAGAATCACAAAATGAGATCTTTTTCATATCTCAATTGTTTCTCCTAAACAAATATGAGATTACATGGTGATCAGATGGAGACTTTTGCTTAAAGGAGTTATATTTCAACAATGAAATTTGAGCAGAAAGATGATACTGACTGCAAATGAAGGTAATTAAACATGTTTTCCTCTAGGGGTCACAGCAAAAAAAAAAGTAAAAATGTAGATAAATTAAGTCTGTTAAATGATGCAAAGACCGATGCTGTTTGAAATCGTTCATGCTGTTAACATAAAGTGCACATCAGATTAACATAAAATATACACATCATCTGAAATAAGCTTTCCATTGATGTATGGTTTGTTAGTGTAGGACAATATTTGGCCGAGATACAACTATTTGAAAATCGCCTTTGAAGTTGTCCAAATGAAGTCCTTAGCCATGCATATTAATCCAAAATAAGTTTTGATATATTTATGGTAGTAAATTTACAAAAAGTCTTCATGGAACATAATCTTTCATTAATATCCTAATGATTTTTGGCATAAAAGAAAAATCGATCATTTTCACCCATGCAATTTATTGTTGGCTATATTTATTTTTCATTCCATTTGTAATCCAATTTTAGGAGAAAATTAATTTTGTTAGTCTGGTTATATCAAGAGTTGTAATGCCAAAAGTAATAATAATATAATAATAATAATAATAATAATGTTTCCACTGCTTTTGTCACTTTAAAAAGGGAAGAACAAGTAAAGTGCATTGCATTGCATTTCAGCTCAGGAAACATAATATATCAGCTTTGTAAATACACAAACATGCATGTATATATTTCAGAAATGTTATGTTTATAAATTAAATATATTTATATATAATATAAAATACAATAATATAAATGTAAATATTTTCAAAATATATACTAAATGTGTGTGTATTTATATATACATAATAAATAAACATAGTACGCATATATATATATATATATATATATATATATATATATATATATATATATATATATATTATATAAAAAAATAATATTGTAAGTTCTACATTACTTCGTTTTATGAGCTGCAAACAAACTGATCTGGGACACAAGGTAAATAATATATAACCTACATATGACTATGATTTAGCACGTAACATGCCAAGCTGGGACCACGTGATGGTATAATTACGTCATGACGTAAGGAATCGCTGTGCTTTGAAACGGTTCGCTTAAACGAACCGCTCAAAAGAACCGATTCGCGGAAATGAATCGGACTTCCCATCAACCACTCTATTTCGCACTTCTAACCGCCCGCTTCCGGTGTTGTTTCACTGGTAAAAGAGTCGCGCAGTTTATGCAAGGAAATGTAAGGGAAAGTAAAGGTAAGTTAGTTCGCTATAGTTGTTTTAAAAAGCCGTAAAAGGCAAATTATTATTTTAGATGTGCAAAAGATGTAATACATGCGCTGCGGACGGAGGCGGGGCTATGAAAGATAAAGACGGTTAGCGGAGCGCGAGTAGCCTACTGCTGATTGGCCATGAGCGTTTACGCGTGACTTGAGTCGAGCTGTCTCTGCTGAGGGACATAACGCGGAAAAACTGTTTACTCGAGCTGCTGAAGGGCGCATAAGGTGCTTAACATTATGAGTACTTCCCACGGTCATAGAAAACCTGTAAATGTAAGGGAATTAAAGCTGCATTGTTAAGTCCTGGAAATTAAGTCTTAAAAGTAATGGAAACATGAAAATGCATGCTTTTTTTCTAGTTACACTGCTCTTGGTATGATTAATAATGATGGTATATACACTACCAGTCAAAAGTTTTTGAACAGTAAGATTTGTAATGTTTTTATAGAATTCTCTTCTACTCACCAAGCCTGCGGTTAACAGTAATATTGTGAAATATTTGTACTATTTAAAATTACTGCTTTCTATTTGAATATATTTTAAAATGTAGTTTATTCCTGTGATTTCAAAGCTGATTTTCTAGCATCATTCCTCCAGTCTTCAGTGTCACATCATCCTTCAGAAATCATATACTAATAGTCTGATTTGCTGCTCAGAAAACATTTATTATTATTATTACTATTTCTATTTAAAACAGTTGAGCACATTTTTTTCAGGATTCTTTGATGAATAGAAAGATTCAAAGATCAGCATTTATCTGAAATAAAAAATGTTTGTAACATTATACACTATATATACAGTATTTTTTTTGGGGGGGGGGGGTAAATTTATAGAAATTAACACTTTTATTTAGCAAGGATGCTTTAAATTGATCAAAAGGGATGATAAAGACATTTATAATGTTACAAAATAGTTCTATTTCAGATAAATGCTGTTCTTCTGAACTTTCTATTCATCAAAGAAACCTGAAAAATTCTACACCGCTGTTTCCAACACAATAATAATAATAATAATAAATGTTTCTTGAGCAGCAAATCAGAATATTAGAATGATTTCTGAAGGATCATGCATGTGACACTGAAGACTGGAGTAATGGTTGCTGAAAATTCAGATTTGCCTTCACAGGAATAAATTAAATTTAAATATAAAAACAGGTCATTTAAATTATAATAATATTTCACAATATTACTGTTATATGTATTTTTACTATTACTGTTTACTGTTTAGTCACACATCAAATTTGGCTGAGAAATTGCCCACACATTTTTTTAAAAACCATTATTGTGTTACATGAGGAAAGAATGAAATAGATAATACAAAAAGTAGCTTTAGAAAGAAAATGCTTCTTTGGGTGAACTATCCCTTTAAATAGTTTATTATTAATATGGACTTTTTATTTTTATGGAATTAAGTAAATGGCTCTTTTTATAAATGGGCCATTGAATAGACATATAGACATAATAAATAAACATAGTACGCATATATATATATATATATATATATATATATATATATATATATATATTATGTAAACAAAAACTTTTATTTTGGATGCAATTAATTATTTGACAGCACTAATATATATATATACATATATACACATACACACATTTATTGCCAGGGTGATATGGTGCACATTTTGACAAATGTGGTTGGTCATGCATCTAAAAAAAGATTTATACTGAACTTGAAATAGTATATTAGCATGCTACTCTTTCTGCCATATTGAGATGTAGCTGAAATAATAACAGTAGTATGCTAGTATGCTATTCTGAATTCAGCCAGCCTGAAAGCCTTTCATATAAAGGGCCCAGCTACTAAAGGACACATAATTGCAGCTGGCGCTGCCCTCTAGTGGTGTGAGACTCTCTATATATGACAGGCTCAGAGCTCATTTAGCATGTTTCATAATGAGCAGCTGCTGCCTGTCTGTGTCTGCGGGGAGTAGAGGGGTCACGGATACCTGCTTCCTGCGGTCCCCAGCAGATGGCCCTTGCTTGCTGGCACCGGAGTCAAAGACGCCACCAGTCCCATTCAGTTCCCCTGGGCCAAATTAGAGGCCATTTATGGAGTTACTCAGAACAGCATAATAGGGTTGATAGGCAGCTCCAACTGATCTGAGACCTGTCCTCTCACAGCTTCCTCTCATGTCGGAGCGTTTACCACAGCATGTCGTAACATTCTGTGAAAGACTAACACAACACACCACCTGATAAACACGCTTTATGCTTGTGAGGGAATCAGTGGTGTGTTTTGTAGGATAAAGTGTGAAAGAATCCATTGCAACCTCTGAAAATAGTGAATTTAGGCTGCATTTTCTTTAAGAATTGTGTTTTTCCTCTTAGTATATAGTATAGTGGTGTAAATGAGAAAAAACAGAACTGAGTAGAATTGTCTTTTTTTTTTACAAGCATTAGTCTAACTTCAGACTGGTGGAATGTAGATAATTCTTGATTTTGCCCCTTCATTTTGATTTCATTGCATATTCAAAATATACAAACATTAAAATGTTAACAGAAATAATACAAATAGAAATATAGCCAAATTACAACAAAGGTTATAAATAAATAAATAAAGGTTATACAGTTATAAAATGTCCAATAGTAATATGTTACTATAATGATGACAATACATCATATATACTGTATGTGTGTATATATATATATATATATATATATATATATTAGTGCTGTCAAACGATTAATCGCATGCAAAATAAAAGTTATTGTTTGCAATATATGTGTGTGTTCTGTGTATATTTATTATGTATATATAAATACACACACGTACAGTAAATATTTTGAAAATATTTACATGTATTTACATGTCTATATTTATATTCATATCATTTATATTTTAAATATATATATTTAATATATAAACAACATATTCTTCTGAAATATATACATGCATGTGTGTGCATTTATATATTCATAATAAATATACACAACACACATATATTATTTAAACAAAAACCTTTATTTTGAATGCGATTACTAATATTGTAAAGCAAGTCTGTAAAGTTGGCAGCAGTTGAATAGAGCTCTACAGCTTCTTAATTGGCATGGGCTGGAGGGAAATTTAAAAGGGCGGAGTCAAAATTGAACCTGACCTTTCCAGCCAATCAACATTAAAGAGAGATAGGTAAGTAGTTGCATCTTTTGAAAACTCAGAGGAATGCATTGAGAGACTAACAATGGGAAGAAGCTCAGTGGTTGTTGATGTTATTTTTATAGTTTCTTGTGGATTATTGTGTCGTGCTGAACCATTGAATCAAGGGGAACTGTCTTTAGATCAGGGCTTTAGTCAAAATGCCGTCTTCAGTCATCCAGTGCAAGAGCCTGCACAGTTTGATCAAAATGCGGTAGCATCCAACATATTTCAAAACTTCATTGAGTCCAGGAGACCTGCCTCAGCAATGGTGGGACCTCCATCACAAGAGTTTGTCCAGATACCAATGCAAGTACACCCCCAGAGAGCCAACTACACATCCATGCCTCTTCTACCTAGCAGGCCTTTGAAAAGCCAAGGACATTTTGGACTAATACAACCTAAACAAACAGTTGAGACTTTCTCACAAACCCAACAGGGATTCCACAAACCCATTTCTGGTCCTGACCTTTATCCCGATGTGAAGGATGAGGTTATAGAGCCAGAGTTTGAACCCAAGGTGCCAGTGCCGGCAAACACTGTCGAGGTTCAATGTGGAGAGGTCTCCGTCAAAGTGCAGGTGAAGCAAGATTTCTTGGGGAACAATCAGTTCATTAACCCCTCTGATCTGACGCTGGGTGGTTGTCCATCTGTTGGATTTGATGACCATGCCAGGATTGTTGCCTTTGAGTCAGCGCTACAAGGATGTGGGAGCACATTAACGGTACTGTATGTCCTGTTAAGCATTGTTTCTCCAGCTGTTGTGATCCTGTTAAGATTAGTCTAAAATGATACAAAAATCCTTACCCAAGATGCTCTTTGGTGTTCTCATGTTTGTGGTCACCTGAATTAGAAATGTGGCTTACCAGGGGAACCATAATAGTCAGATGCTTTCTTAATTGCTGTTTTCTCACCACTGTAATTTAGTTGTTTATTAAAAGCGCTCAAGGTATTCATCTAACCGGGATGTTAACGCTAACAAAATAATGCTGCTCTGGTATTTTGAACTTAAAACACCTAAGTGAAGAACGAAAAATAACTTTGCCATGAATATATCTGGGCCTTTATTGTAAAGTTTGCTCCATTTACACTTGATCCAGATCAGACATCTGTTAATCTGAATTTACCATATTGATTTTATTTAATTTTTTCTGGCCAGATCTACGTCACTTGTCATTTGAAGGCTACTACCACTTCCAGTCCCACTGATATGATGAACAAGGCCTGCTCATTTGTTAAAGAAACCAACAGGTATGGGTAATGTTGGAAGCACGTTTAGCAGTCTCCATTCAACATTTAATAATGTTTGTTTGTGGTTTTTAACAGCTGGACTGCAATAAACGGAGATGATCAGGTGTGTGGTTGTTGTGAGACAAGCTGCACCATGAGGAAGGGCAGAAGTCTGGATACTGATGGTATAGTTCCACTTTTACATGCATCCAAATATATTTGAGCTATTGCTGTGGACGTTGAGTTTTTTTTTTTATTTTTAGATTCCACATTGGAAGATGAGGCTACTGTTGGGCCGATTTTTGTCCATGAACTGCTGTCAGTGGAGGATGAGCCTCTACTGCAAATTCACAAGTCTTCTCGGGTGTCGTCAAAAGATGCAGGTGACCATGTTGACGTCTTTCAGAAAAATCCGAATCTTACAGACCCCAAACTTTTGAACGGTAGTGTATGTTGACTATTAAATGCATTAAGTTGGCACTTCAAGTTAAAAGAAATTAAACTTTTTTTTAGATATAAAGATCAGAAGAACAGCATTTCTTTTTAAATTGAAATCATTTTTAACCATAAGTGTCTTTATGGTCAGTTTTGGTCAATTTAATGCATCCTTCCTGAATAAAAGCATTCATTTCTGAAATCTTACATTCCCTGGATTCTCATGGTAATGCATTTTACTTGAAAAATAAGGCAAGTCTTGGGCCCTTTGTAATTGTCAAACTTTCTGAAACATGTTATATTGAACTACTGCAAAACTATTGCAAGTTTATTCATGGATTTACATCTGTGAAAAATCACCTTGTGACCACCATAATTGAAAAAGTGGCTCAGAAAAGTGATGTTGGCCACATTAAGAGTTACTTAAGAGTCCAAATATGTTTTAGGGCCACTGCAGATACAAAGATGTGTAGGTCTCTGTCAAGCAGCCATGTCGTAGCCCTTACTTCTCACCTTCTTTTTTCTAGAGTTCTCCATGGAGTTGGTGCTCATGACTGGTTTGGTGGTTGCAGTTGGACTTGTGTGTGTCATTGTCCTTGGAACGTTGTTTTACCAAAGGCGGCAGAGACGGCTTGTGTTAACTTGTGAATGACGATAAAAGCGGTTTTATCTTAATGGATGTGTTGTTTCTTTGGTCTGGTGTTGCCTGAAGTTAGTTGGTTAAAGCCCATTAGCTTCTTGTTTCTGTTCAGGGGATCTCATTTGTAGTAAATGACCCTTTAACTTTTAAAAGGGCTGATGCAGCACCGTTTACTGGTTTGGAGCACAGTAACAATTTGCTGCTCATGGTTTTTCAGTGTTTTGCTGTAAAAGTGACATACACTGGTGTACGTGTCTGAGTGTGCTTATATGCTTTTAGAGGGCAAAAAAGTTGAATAGATCTGGCTGATAAGATTGTTCAACCACTTTCTATTAAGAAAATATTGAGTGTGCAATGAAATCAATCTAAGTTTGACTGTATGCTACTGTTGAAAATGTAGGTGTCACTGACATAATTTCTTATAAATGCTATTCTTGAGTTTTCTATTTTAAAAAAAATGCATTTGTATCTAAAATATCAGGGATCACAATGTTTCTTGAGCAGCAAATCGGCATATTAGAATGATTTCTGAAGGATCATATGACACTGAAGACTGGAGTAAAGGTGTTAAATTCAGCTTTGCATCACAGAAATAAATCACATTAACAAGTAGTTGAGCCTAAGTGACATTTAATACACGTGTGTGTGTGCTGTCAAACAATTAATCGCAATCCAAAATAAGTTTGTTTACATAACGTGTGTGTGTACTGTGTATATGTATATATAAATACACATGGTATATATATTTTTATAAATGCAGTGTGTATATATATATTTAGAACATATTTACATGTATATATTTATATACATTTAATATATAAACAAATTTCTCTTATATATATACATGTGTGTATTTATATATATATATACATATACAGTACACATATATTATGTAAACAAACTTTTTTGGATTCAATTAATTGTTTGACAGCACTACTATATTTGTGTGTGTATATGTATAAATGTGTGTATGTGTGTGTGTGTATATATATATATATATATACTGTGTGTATATATGTGTGTAATATGTATTTATATATATCTATATATGTGTGTGTACAGTGTGTGTATATATGTGAGTGTGTGTGTATATATGTGAGTGTGTGTGTGTGTATATATATATATATATATGTGTGTATATACAGTGTGTGTGTGTACTATGTATGTATTTCTATATATATACATGTGTGTGTGTGTGTGTGTGTGTGTATATATATATATATATATATATATATATATCTTAATCCCACATGTAGATCTTTAATTGGTTATATAAACCTTGTTTGACTGTTTGACCTCTGAATAAAAGATTTGAGATTGCTTCCAAAATGTCTATTTACATTCCAAGCTTGGTTATTTTTCTCTTTAGAGAGCATGGAGCAGTGAGAATAATACACAGCCACTTGCATACAAATCCAATTTTATATTTTGGTGACTGAGTTTTATGGTCCATGTCTTGCATTTGAAACAGACTGCATCGTGCACAGGGCTCATGAGAACAGGAAGACAAATACACGTAATTAAAATGGTCATAAAAGCAATAGGAAGCTTTATTAATATGAAGTGGGGCATAGAAGTATAATGGTGTGTTTGTAGCCGGCTGATGTCGTGTTATTTTTGTGTGTTTTACAAACACATCCACTGACTCGCAGTGACCCAGTAATGAGTAATAAACCACATGTTTTATGGTGCTGCAGTTTGCTGCCCTCCAAATGCCCAGAAAGAGATGCTGGTGATGGTAAAGAGGGAATGCTCATGTGGAAATTATTATAATTCACGGCAGTTATGATAAACTACTAAATGTTGTTGTGAAAAAAAAAGTGCGTCACTGTTTCATGTCTTCCGATCACAGACTTCACTTCAGTGTATTCAGGAAATGACGAGTCAATTGTCTTGGTAAAATGAATGAACACAGAGGTCATTTCAGCAGCTAATTATGGATTCTGTGATGATGACTTATTACCTTTTCCATTTTGAACTGTTCATATTCATACCATTTCACTTGTCGATGCTTGTTGTCTACTACATGGACAAATCTTTATAAGACATTTTAGCCATTCAGGTTGTGATGTTACATCCAAACCACCATGGATGATGACCTTTGACCCTATAATTCTATATGACTGTTTTCTTTATATTAAAGCATAAATTCAAACTGATAAATGTGACCCTGGAGCACAAAACCAATCTTAAGTCGCTGGGGTATGTTTGTAGCAATAGCCAACAATACATTGTATGGGTGAAAATTATTGATTTTTCTTTTATGTCAAAAATCATTAAGACATTAAGTAAAGATCATGTTCCATGAAGATATTTAGTAAATTTACTACTGTAAATATATCAAAACTTAATTTTTGATTAGTAATATGCATTGCTAAGAACTTCATTTGGACAACTTTAAAGGCGATTTTCTCAATATTTAGATTTTTTTTTTTTTGCACCCTCAGATTCCAGATTTTTAAATAGGCTAGTTGTTTCTCGGCCAAATATTGTCCTGTCATAGCAAACCATACATCAATGGAAAGCTTATTTATTCAGCTTTCAGATGACGTATAAATCTCAATTTCGAAAAATTGACCCTTATGACTGGTTTTGTGGTCCAGGGTCACAAATGTCTTTACCATGTACAAATGTGTACCCCAACATGCTCCAGTGCTGAACAAGAACAGGAACCAGAAACAAGAAAAAAACACACACACGATAAGTGCGCAAAATCCTCTATAATTCCCCACAGTTTTCAAAAATGCTCTGTGTGAGCATATCTTGTTTTCTTTATTCTAGTAATGGCACACAATCCTAGTCTCACATGTCCCTCATGCTTTGATTTTGCGAAACAAAATTTAGCAAATTTTTGATTAATTAATTTAAATTTTTTTTAAATATGAACCTGTGTAATTCAACTAGAAACACACATGCACATACAAAACCAAGTGAAGGAATGAAATAAATAGAGTAGCAGTTTTTTCTTTCTTTCTAAGTGTGCAGACATATGGAGTACCCTACCCTCAGCACAATGCAAAACAAAGACACAGCCTGTAAAAGCACACTGCTGTGCTACACTTATTATTGTTACAGTATGTAGTACAGTATATTATGCACAATCTCTGAATGTTCTGTATGCATGGAATATCTGGATGACAATGCGATGCGACGACTTGATGAATGAACCTAAAAGTAATGTCAGCAATTAGGTTGTTTACTCATTATTTGATTAGCCAAGTATAAATGCATTTTATTTATACATATACTACCAAAAATATAAGGTAGTAGTGTGTAGTGTAAGTATAAGCACACCTTCAGTAAGAAGAAGACGAACATAGCCTGTATAATGCTTCCCTCTGCTGGTAAATTACCAGTTTGCAGCAAAAAAAATTAATAAAATAAAGTGTAAGAAAAAAAAATGAGTTTATTCCTTCAGGGGGCGCTCGGCTGCTCTGAAAGCCAAATCTTCCATTGAGTCCCATTCAAATCTTAGGACGTTTGTTGTCTTGCTGTAAACATTTATGTTGTAAAAAAAAAAAAAAGTGTGATAGTTAAAATCAATTAATTCTAACATCTGATATTTTACATACAGTGGAAATCCACTGCAGCCGCAATGAATAAACGGATTTTTTTTTTTTTTTTTTTTTTACGATCATGCAGTAATCACAACGAACTGTGATTGGACAATTCTTATTCGCGTTGAGAAAAGTAACACAGCCCATGACAGCGCTTTGCTGAGTGTTTAGTGCGCTAGGACCATGCGAAGCATCACCAAACGCCCGTCTGTGGGGTGACGTCGGTCTGCCCCGGTGTTGTTGTGTAACGTTAAAGTCATGGATGGGGGAGTTGAACGGGTTGAGTTTATGACTGCAAGGACATACAGCAAACGCAGACGTTTAATTGATTTAGCAGCACTAACGTTCATCTGAGGGGATACTTATTCAAGCAAGACTAGAAGAATCTCAGTGGCATTTGAAGCAGGTTAGTTAGTTCATAATCTAATTGGCCTAACACAAGTTTATATGAGCGTGGTATCAGATCGTAATACTATTACTTTGATATACATGGTAATAAATTACACTTACAAAGAAGAACTGTCAGTTTCGACATGGTAGAGTAGCGTGGTAATACCATGTTATGCATGCAGTGTACCATGGCGGTGTATTAGTAAGTTGGTCGCTTATATATGAAGAGTTTATATATGCCGTTTTAAATGTACTTCTAAAATGAGCATTTTTATTTGGCTTCTATGTGTAGGTTCAGTCATTTCACTTTAATGGCACTGAATAAGTTCTTTTCATTGCCATTAAAGTGAACTGAAGTTCGAACCTACTCACAGGAGCCTGAGAAAAAGACACATTTTAGAAGAGAACTTCAGACGGCATTGTTTTTTTAATTGTTTTCCTCTTTTTCATTCGTTGAAAAATGATGTTTTTATTCATTTTAGGCTTTTTTATTTTTTTTTTAAGTACAGCAAATTAAACTAAATAAAATAGGGAAATGCTTGTTGCTATTTTTAATATTAAGTAATAGCCTAATTTTTTCTTTATGGTTTTAGTTTTAGTATAGTTTAACTCTGGTACAGACAGTACTTTCTACGTTTACTATGGTAATATACTGTTTTTGGGCATGTATCATACTAATACTTATTTCTTTGCACATGTACTATGAAAATACAACATTTTCCACTTGCACATGACATTACTGTGGTATTCTTTGTACCTTATAGTAAATACCTTGGAGTAAACATGAATATGGAATCCATACAGTACCATAGATGGGTTTTTTTTTTGGTTGTGGGAAATAAAAGTTGATCAGGTTTTCTCACCATATTGTTTTTTCCAGATATTCTTTGTGTGGGTCCATCATCATCATCATCATGGTGGAGATGAAGAGTTACTGTGAAGCGGGGGTCTCCATGCAGCAGGTCTGGGTGGAGGGTGGTCTGACTCTGTGCTTCTACTTCACCCTAGTGCCATCAGTCCTCCTCACCCTCTCCTTCCTCTTTGGCACGTTTCTGTGCATATGCTACAGCCGTTACGGCACAGCCATGGAGCCCAAGTTCATCCCTCGCTCTCGACTCTACCAGGTCCAGGTGGGCCTGTCGGTGCTGCTCGTCCTGCAGGCTCTGGGCTGGATGGTGTTTCGAATCGCTCGCAGCGGAGAGCTGCCGGGATACGTGGTTGTGTACGGCTGTCTCTCCATGCTGGGCTGGATTTGGGCCGTGGCCCTGCTGCGTCTGGAGAGGAGGAGGGTTCTGGTGCGGGACAGAACCAGAGGTCACAGTACGGTACTGTTGCTGTACTGGGCCGTAGCGTTTGCCGCTGAAAACCTGGCGTTTGTGTCGTGGATGAGCCCTCAGTGGTGGTGGACTCTGGAAACGTCCGATCAACAGGTAAGTGTGTGTGTGATTGTTTATGTTAATGAAAATTTGCATATGGTAATATGTCGCATTAATATAAGTATATGGGATTTTTTGCCTGTTTATCATCGACCAAGTAATGGAAAGTAATTGCTTACCTCTCTTTAACATCATTTATATTGAATTATGTTAAGTTATGCACCAGATTGTAGTACTTTGGGTATTTTTTAGTGTGTTTTTTTTTAAGTGCCCCTATAATGGGTAATGAAAGGTTCATATTTTGGTTTTGGGAGTCCCCAACAACAGGTTGACATGCATGCAAGGTCAAAAAACGCTTTCATTGTCTTATAATATGCATTTATTTTTACCTTACTTGCTCAACGACTCCCAAAAGATTCGCTCAACGATTAATTTTTCCAAACCCCTCCTTTGTGTGACGCTAATCTTCGGTGATTGGTCCGATTGGTCTCATTTTCATTTCATCATGCCTGTAATCCCTGATAAAGCAGCGTTTGTGAACGCAGTGCTGTTTTGTTTACAGCCGTTACCGGGGAAACTGCTATTTTGCTGCACCTAGTGGCAAAGAATGAATTAGCATTTTCATTCAGACCAATGCAAAAAGACCAACAAGTGGGCGGGCAATATGCTAATGTTTCATGTTGACGTCAACATGAAACGGCTTGGGATTCGTTTTAAAAACGACTCGTTTCAATGATTCAGAGCCGATTCTTTCTTTTGAGAGACAATAACTTTATACACGGTGCACTTTCAGATTTAAAACTTTGCAGGATGTTTTCATTCACTTGCTGTGTTACACAATGCATGAAAGGTAATTTTCAAAAATCCATAATAGGGGCACTGTAATGTATTGTAGACTATATTGTATTATCATCTATTTCTGTAGCATAACCTTTGGCACTGATGCCATTGTTCTGTCTTAAGTGGAAGTGTTTGAAAGTGGTGATCGATGTAGGAATCCTGCTCACACACCATGACTCAGCATTATGGTAATGGCGTGAAATGATTATTTACTTACAATAAAGTTTCAGGATCCAGCAGATGAGGTATAATGACTCAGCAATTCCGTCAAGTTTGATGGTCATTGAAAAATAATATTGTTGAGTTGTTATGTGTCTTTAAATAGTAGACAGTGACATGTGGAAATATTGTTGAGTCATGGTCAGTTCTAGCTGCATTCCTTCCCGCTTGCATTAGCCACACCCCAACTGTTCAAGATTGACCAATCAGATAACAGATTTTGTGACACTTCATGACGTGGAAGTTTCACTCTGCTCATTCTAGTCTTGCTGTAAACATTGAATGTTGAATGCATGTTGTTAAAAATGGCAATAGATTGGCCAGATTTTCCTAAAAAAAAGCATTTACAAAAATAGTCCAGTTTTCAAATAAAAAACCTTTGCAAATGTACGTATATAATAAAATAAAATAAAAATAATTGAGCTTTATTTTTTTTCAGCACAGTTAATTTGTACAACTGTGTATACAGCTTATTATTATAACATTTACCATCGTAATTATCTCAGGACAATCAAATAGCTGTGTGTGTGTGATATAATTAAATATTATATTATTAATTATTTTTAATTAACCTTTAACACATTATCAATAATTATAAATTTTTTAAAATTATAATTATACATTTTGTATATATATATATATATACAGTCAAACCAAAAATTATTCAGACACCAGGTATAATTTGATATTTTTTTACTAGTAGGTGCAGGACACTATAGTTCATTTATGTAAGTGAGGATAGCTAAATAAAGTGAACTGTGACATACCCAAAAATTCTTCGTACAGTGGACTACCAGTAAAATTGATAAAAATTTGGAAACAAAAATTATTCTGACACTTTGACCTGACCATGTTTTGCTTAAGTGTTTTTTCTTTTATTGCTAATGCGACCTTTTTACACCACAGGCTGAACAAAATTAAGCATTGCTTGGTAATTGGTTTACCTAAATTAGTATTATTATCTAATTGTGTACTTAAATCTAACAGCTGAATAATTTTTGGTTGATTGTAATCCATTACATACCTTTCTATGAAAGTTATCTGACATTATCGAGATTAATTTGTCCTGACACAGTTTAACTCTGAGTTCTTGTCATGTTCTATTACCATTTTCTGAACTATAGCAAAAAAAACTGTGATAATGTGAGAAATTAGAATTGGATGATCAGGGTAAATTGTACTTATTTTGTCTTCTGGGAAACATGTAAGGATTTATGTAGCTTCTGAAGTCCAGTACTAAATGAAAAATATGATCGTTAAACAAAATGAGAAGAATTTACACATCATCATCATGTTCAGAAGTTTCCATCCCCCGGCTCTTAATGCATTGTGTTGAGCATCTTGAGCATCAGTAAATGTTTTCACCTTTTGTAGTAGTTATGCATGAGTCCCTCAGTTGTCAACAGTGTTAAAAGATGGATTGCCAACAAAGGGTATATAACAAAGTATTGAGATGAAATTTTGTTATTGACCAAATACTTATTTTCCACCATAATTTGCAAATAAATTCTTTAAAAATCCTACAATGTGATTTTCTGGATTTTTTTTCTTCTCATTTTGTCTCTCGTAGTTGAGGTATACCTATGATGAAAATTACAGGCCTCTCTCATCTTTTTAAGTGGGAGAACTTGCACAATTGGTGGCTGACTAAATACTTTTTTCCCCCACTGTATATATAATATTTTTTTTTTTTCATGCTAACACATTGATTTCCTTCTGTCACAGTGAACCAGCTGACAGATGGGAGCTCCTGGAAGACTCTGGCGACTACAGTTTGTATTTATGGGCTTCTGAAGTTCCTGCAGGGAGGTGGAGCTGGTGAGGGAACATCTCGCAATTGAATCTCTATGTAGTGTAACGTGAAATATCCTTTAGAATCTGACAACAATCTGATCTCCATTTGTTTCCATCTGCAGGAGCGTCTGGGTTTGTAAGTAACATGCGTTCGTTCCTGTGGATTCGAGTGCAGCAGTACACTAACCGCGTGGTCCAGGTGCGTCTCTTCGCTCATCTGCACTCTCTGTCTCTGCGCTGGCACCTGGGCCGCCGCACAGGGGATGTCCTGAGAAGCATCGACAGAGGAACTTCATCCATCAACAGCCTGCTGAGGTCAGAGCTAAAAAATGTTTTAAAATTAGCATTAGCTAGGTGGCGATACCAAAGACCTTCTTATCTCAAGCACTGGAATGCAAGTATAAACAAGGTCTAGTAGGTTGGTGTGCAATATTAATCTTGAATGCATTAGCATTTTAAGTACAGATAGTATGCTTGTGCAGTAAAAGTGATCTCAGTTTGTATTATCTTGAAATGCATACATATTATTTTTTGTTTAATCCGACAGCTACATCGTGTTCAGCATCTTCCCCACTATCGCTGACATTGTCATCGCCATTGTCTATTTCATATCCAATTTCAATGCCTGGTTTGGCCTCATAGTCTTCGTTTGCATGGCCCTCTACCTCAGTAAGTATCTAACAATTGTCATTTCGAAATGTGAATACATGAACACACACATTGCTGAAGATACTGTAGTTGCTTCTTTTCTGGTTTCTTTTGTTTGTTTGTGTTTTCTGGTTAAAGGGATAGTTCACCCAAAAATGAAAATTTGATGTTTATCTTCTTACCCCCAGGGCATCCAAGATGTAGGTGACTTTGTTTCTTCAGTAGAACACAAACTGAGATTTTTAACTCAAACCGTTGCAGTCTGTCAGTCATATAATGGAGGTGAATGGGAATCATGGCTTTGAGAGTCAAAAAACATACACAAACAAAACCAAATTAAACCCTGCGGCTCGTGACGATACATTGATGTGTAAAGACACGAAACGATTGGTCTGTGCAAGAAACTGAACAGTATTTAAATCGTTTTTCTGATTCACCACAATGTCCGAACTGTCCTGAGCACGTTCTCAACAGCCGGTGTGAGGCGTCTTCTTCTTCTTGCTTTACGGCGGATCGCAGACTTATAAGTGCATTACCGCCACCTATCTCTCAAATGGACCATTGACACTCTATCTAAAATCTCAATGGTCCACCTATATCTTGGATGCCCTGGGGGTTAGCAGATAAACATCAAATTTTCATTTTTGGGCGAACTATCCCTTTAAGTAAATTATAACTCTTAAGTAATGGAATAACTATGTATATTGACTTATTGTCTTGTAACCAATGTCTTATTTGCACTTAAAGGGCAAATAAAACGTGAATATCTTGTCTAGCTGGTTTGGGTGTGTAATTGGAGGTTGGGATAATGGCTAGGTTGTTTATTAGCATATTGTGCAGAACATATACTGCCTTCTGCAAGTGTAGCTGCTGAAACAGAATGCAGTATTCAAATATTTATGCTATATTTTTTTGTCACACCATTGCATAATGTTTGTTAAATAAAAACGATTCAAAATCATTTTCAGTTATTGAAATGAAGCTAAAATGACATAATATAAATATTAGATGGAAAAATTTTAAAAACATAAATTAACAAATTAGAAATGTTGCCTTCACAACTAAAGTTAAAGTACAAAAATTACTAAAAGTAAAACTGAAATAAAAATAAAGCTAAATAGATGTGGGGGGAAATTATATAAAATGACAAATGCATATAACAAAATACTAAAACATTAACTAAAATTATAAAGAAAACTGAAAATATGAATTCAGTATAAATTCAAGCTAATATTTAAAAAAAATACTTCAGTATATAAATAATACCAAAATAGCACTGTCAGCAAACTTCATTATGAAGCTTGCATAATTGGTGTCACTCTATGGTTTTATAAATAAAAATTATTATTTTAAAATAGAACTTGATATTACTTGACAGGTAATTCCCAAAATGTGAACAGTATACTGCATGCTGCACAAATAGTGTGTACAGTAGTTCTGAACATACCTAAACTCGGTGCAGTATTGTTTATGATTCTTTCACCTCAAGAGTCACTAAAGATAGAAAAATGGAAATATACTAGATCAGCATTTGGTTTATTGATTGATTGCTGTTATCTGTGTCTCTGTCAGCTCTCACTATTGTTATCACTGAATGGAGAACCAAATACAGACGAGATATGAACACACAAGATAACAATGCCAAATCGAAAGCTGTGGACTCTTTATTGAACTTTGAGACGGTATGGCTTCGATTTGTTTGACAAAGGCGTCAGAATGTGTGTTACAAGAAATATTAAACTTGTGCTATGCATATGCTGTGATTAAATTATGATATTGTCAACAGGTGAAATATTACAATGCAGAGAGTTATGAAGTGGGTCACTTTGAGAATGCCATCCTGAAATATCAGGTAACATTTGTTAGGAGTATTTTTAGACTGCTCTCCACACAACATTTGTTGTATTTCATCGTTATTTTATATGTAATTCATCTGAAAGGAATTTAATGTTGAAGAGCTCACAGTAGTATAAATAAATGCCACTTTTTCTTTTGTTCAGGTATCGGAGTGGAAGACCAACGCATCTCTGGCACTCTTAAATCAAACGCAGAACCTCATCATCGGCTTGGGTCTTCTGACCGGATCTCTGCTCTGTGCGTACTTCGTGACAGAGGGAAAGTTTCAGGTACCATCAAATAATCTATGGTTTATAGCAGGACTTTTTTTTTTAATAAATAGAAAGAAGGAACATAAATGTATATGTAATTAGTTTTTTTGAATATTCAGCAAAGATGCATTAAATTCATCGTAAGTTACAGTAAAAAATGTTTAAATCAAATAAATGCTGTTTTGCATTACAGGAAAAAATTCTAAAATTTTAAATATGTATTTAAATAGAAAAAAAGTTATTACACAACGTTACTGTTTTACTGTATTTCTAATCAAATAAATGCAGCCTTGTTGAGTATAAGAGACACGTTTCAACAACAACAAAAAATCTTACTGACTCCAAATGTTTGAACAGTAGTGTATATGTATACTAGGGCTGTCAAAATGACTGAAAAACGAAATTCTAATTTTCTACTTAAATATGATCAAAAATCGAATTATATTCGAATTTAAAAGGCATAATTTCAGTTAGGGGAAAAAAAGCTTTTGGCTTCTCTCCTGAGGCCACAAGAGGGTGCATTGAGCAAAATATTTCGCACGTTTCTTCAAAGCGTAATAAAATAACATGACTATCTTTGAAAAAAAAGTGCATAATGTTTCAAATAATGTTTATAAACCATATATAATTAATAAAGTTGCTTAAACAATTAGAGAGAAAAAACAGCACCATGCATGTATGTATAGTTTAATACAAAGGACTGAAAACCAGTCACAAAGAGTAGGCTACTTTCTTTATTTAAAAACATAAGATGCAGTGGGATGGGGAAAAACCGCCATAAAGTCTTGAGACATGTTTTTTAAAAGTTGAACTTACATTAATTTTACATGGCTTTCTAAACATGCCGCTCTTGTGCGAGATGCGAGTGCAACGCTGATAGATGTCCCTCTTGAATATGAGATAAATATGCGTTCTGTGTGAATGGCTTGGTTTCAGTTTTGACGTAAACAACATCTTCTCCACACTGATGCTCTCGTTTTCCGCAATATATTGAATGAACAACGTATCAGCGCCGCATCTAGTGAGTTCAACTGGATAGGCTAACAAAAGCAATGACACTTACATCGTCGTCGCATTCCGTGCGCCACTGAAAGGCTGCCTGACGGCTGACGCAGACCTAAAATTCGAATGCAATGTTTTGACAGCCGTAATGTATACAGTGGACAGTTCTTCTGAGTTTACACTTTCAAAGTAATTGTAAAACAGCCAATAAATGCACACCTGTAACAGCACATCAGTTAAATTAAATGTTGCTTCTTTCTAAAGTTTCAGTGTTGCTTCATAAACAGCACTTTTTTGTCTAATGCACTACATTACTTTCTATTTATGAGATTGTGATTGAAATGCCATTGTCATATTTCCACTCCAGACTGAGGTTTTACTATTGTTACTATGTCAGAGTTGACGGTCACAGTTCACTGTCTCTGAAGCGTATTTTATTGGATTGTGGTGGTTAATTGAATTCAGCTGGCACAAAGTGACAAGGCGGTACATAACAATCTAACCAATACAGAATTTAATTTTTAAAAATCATATAATTTTAATATCTTTTAAAGTGAAATGTAATAAAACAAGAAGAAGAAAAAAATTAAATATATTGTTTCAATGAGCAGTGAACAAGCAGAGATTTTTGTTTTGAGTTTGTTTGTTTGTCATGTGACATGAACTTCCAGGTAGGAGATTATGTGCTGTTTGGGACGTACATCATCCAGCTCTACACTCCTCTCAACTGGTTTGGAACATACTACAGGCATGAAGATTTGGTCATCTGTGTATAGATAACTATATATTTTTTTAAAAGAACAAACAGTAAACGTGTATCTTTCCTCTAACAGAATGATCCAGAATTCCTTTATTGATATGGAAAGCATGTTCAAGCTCTTCACTGAGGAAGAGGAGGTGAGTGAGGTTTTTCATTGAAGTTTATTTCGCGGAAGCTTGGGGATAATTAAAGACATGATGATTTGATTTAGGTGAAGGATGATGTCAACGCAGGAAACCTCGACTACAGACAGGGACACATAGAGTTTGAGAATGTCTTCTTCAGCTACATGCAAGGGTGAGCAGCTTCAGTCATATATTCGTTTCTACTGTTTTTTATTTTGTGATTATTATTAGAGTAATTTGTGTCACAAATAAGCAATATTCAGAATTGGATATTTTTGCAGCAAGGAGATTCTAAAAGACGTCTCTTTTACCGTTCTCCCTGGACAAACAGTTGCACTTGTAAGTCTATTCTATTCCATTCTGTTCTGTTCTGTTCTATCCTATCCTATTCTATTCTCTGCTGCTCAAGAAACATTTCTTATTATCAATGTTGAAAACAGTTGTGCTGCTTAATATTTTTGTGCAAATCATGATATACTACCATTCAAGAGTTTGGGTTCAAAAAAATTTTAAAAACAAAACGATATTAATAGTTTTATTCAGTAAAGAGGCATTAAATTGAATTAAAGTGACAGTAAAGAGATTTATAATGTCACAGAAGATTTTTTTATTTCAAATAAATGCTTTTTTATATATAAATTTCTATTCATCGAAGAATCCTAAAAAAAATTATTGCAGTTTCCACAAAGAACAAAACAAACAAAAAACACTGATAATAATAAGAACCATTATTAATAACTGAGCACCAAATCAGCGTATAAGTCGTATTTAAAAATCGTAAATATTCCAAACGTTTGACCACTAGTGTATGTGTAATCACTTTCTTTGGTTTATTTCAGGTCGGACAGTCTGGATCAGGAAAGAGCACCATCATCCGTCTGCTTTTCCGTTTTTATAACGTTCAGGGCGGGTGTGTAAAAATAGATGGCCAAGATATCTCAAAGGTGAACCTGCCATCGATACAATAACAAAGGCACCCAAACATTACCTTTAACTTCCTGTCATAGCAATTTAAATTGCACTAAATGTGGCATGTCTGGTTGTGTCTCAGGTGAAGCAGGCCTCTCTGCGTGCTCACATTGGCGTCGTACCTCAAGATACCGTCCTGTTTAATGACAGCATTCGACATAACATCCGCTACGGTCGAGTTACTGCTTCTGACCAGGAGGTGGAGGAGGCTGCCATCGCTGCTGACATCCATGACAAAATCATAACCTTCCCCGAGGGTGAGAACCATGTAGACAAAATCTACAACTTTACAGCATTGAATCATATGTGACCCTGGACCACAAAACCAGTAATAAGGGTCAATTTCTCGAAATTGATGTATGGTTTGTTAGGATAGGACAATATTTGGCCGAGATACAACTATTTGAAAATCTGGAATCTGAGGGTGCAAAAAAATCTAAATACTGAGAAAATCGCCTTTAAAGGGATAGTTCACCCAAAAATGAAAATTTGATGTTTATCTGCTTACTGCCAGGGCATCCAAGATGTAGGTGACTTTGTTTCTTCAGGAGAAAACAAACGAAGATTTTGAACTCAAACCGTTGCAGTCTGTCAGTCATATAATGGAGGTGAATGGGAATCACGGCTTTGGGAGTCAATAAAACATACACAAACAAAACCGAATGAAACCCTGCGGCTCGTGACGATACATTGATGTGTAAAGACACAAAACGATTGGTCTGTGCAAGAAACTGAACAGTATTTATATCGTTTTTTACCTCTGATTTTCAACGCGTTCTCAACAGCCTGCGTGATGCGTCTTCTTCTTGCTTTACGGCAGATCGCAGACTTATAAGTGCATTACCGCCACCTATCTCTCAAATGGACCATTGACACTCTATGTAAAATCTCAATTAGGAGTGTCAATGGTCCACCTACATCTTGGATGCCCTGGGGGTAAGCAGATAAACATCAAATTTTCATTTTTGGGTGAACTATCCCTTTAAAGTTGTCCAAATGAAGTTCTTTGCGATGCATATTACTAATAAAAAATTAAGTTTTGATATATTTATGGTAGGACGTTTTCAAAATATCTTCATGGAACATGATCTTTACTTAATATCCTAATGATTTTTGGCATTAAAAAAAAATCAATAATTTTGACCCATACAATGTTTTTTTGGCTTTTGCTAAAAATATACCCCAGCGACTTAAGACTGGTTTTGTGGTCCAGTGTCACATATTTAAACTGTAGTCAATTAATAAATAAAATGTGACATTTATAAAATGTGCTTATATAAAGAGTTTAACATTGTTTAACTTGATTTACTAAAATAACTAAAACTAAAACTGAAGTAAAAAATCATAAAAAAAGACAAACTAATAAAATGGCAAAAACGCATCTAAAACTTAAATGGATATAAAATTTAAATGGATACTATAATGGTATCTCAGTGATACTAAAATAACACTAGTATGCCATCCATTTTGAGTCTAGATAATATAGCTGATATTCATAATTGATATTTATTTGTAGGCTATGAGACTCAGGTGGGTGAGAGGGGACTAAAGTTGAGCGGAGGAGAGAAGCAGAGAGTCGCCATCGCTCGCACCATCCTCAAAGCGCCACAGATCATCCTCCTCGACGAGGTACGACAGCACCAGTGCATTATGGGAGAATGCGTACGCAATGTGGGAATTATCCCAGTTTTGCCTTTTGTTTTTATGATTTCTTTTTGAGAAGCTTTTTTGCATTACTGTTCAAGAGTTTGGAGTCTGTTAGATTTTTAAAGAAAATGTAAGAAATTTATATTTTGATAAAAATGTCAGTATGTTAATGCATTTACAATATTACTTTTATTAAAGTTATATTAAATTGTAATAATATTTCACAATGTTACTCTTTTTATTTTTGTTCAATTAATTGTAGCTTTGATGAGCATAAGAGACTTCTTTCCAAACATTAAAAAAAAAATCTTACTGACCCCAAACTTTTAGTTTGATTTGTGATGACGGATTTTGGACCAATGAAATTTCAGTGGACGGAGCTTCTCAGCTATACTGGACAGACATAGAAAACAAGCAAGCAATCGTCTTCTTGTGATTAGAACAAAAACTGTAAAATAGATTTGTTTGTATAAAACACAACATTTCTGATTCACAAGTACTTTTCTCTTGATAGACTAATTTACTCATCTTCTACTCTACCCATAGGCCACATCTGCTCTAGACACACAGACCGAGCGAAATATTCAGGCCTCACTAGCTAAAGTCTGTGCCAACAGAACCACCATTGTGGTGGCACACAGGTAAACACCTCATTAAATCAATTAAAAGATGTTTTTACTCAAATCATCTTCCATCAATTGCTATAGTGATAACTAGTCATGAAACTAGATTACAGAATTTCTAATTGTATATAACACCATCACTGATTTGCATATTGTAGATTGTCGACTGTGATTGGAGCCGATGTGATTCTTGTACTTCGTGATGGACAGATTGTGGAGAGAGGAAGGTGGGTTTGTTTTCTGGTATACTGAACACACATTTAGACCATAAAGGCACAATATGTAAGATTTTTTTATTAAAATATCCAAAAACCACTAGAACAGTGTTCTATATTTTGCTGACTTGTGTACTTGCATTATCCCAAATGTTTCGAAGAATGTTTAAATCCAGAGAAATAAGCAATTTTAACTAGTGACACGGGGCGTGTCTATAGTGTCATTGTGTCGCCTGCCAATGACGTCATAACCCCTCGATCTCCGGTTTTGTTTTGTAGAAAACTCGGAAACACCAAAGACGCGTTAATATGTTGTGCGTTTTAATAGACTGGTGACGACCGCCCAGAGTAGCATTATAACAGAACGTTCAAATGTATCTAGTATGATAAAACCGCGCTGCTTTACCCCACATACACACGACCGGAAGCGCTCGACTGTGGCATAATAAAAGCTCCGCTTCTTTCGTGTCGCTTCGACAGCTTTCAGCCTCACCCTGCTTCATTCTACTACGTTAACAAATCATTAGCTCATCCATGAACATGATTTCTGCCCGAGTCCCGTCGGATTGCATCGGCTGTGGAGATGAAGACGACAACTCCC
This sequence comes from Sinocyclocheilus grahami, assembly GCF_001515645.1. Classification (NCBI taxonomy): domain Eukaryota; kingdom Metazoa; phylum Chordata; class Actinopteri; order Cypriniformes; family Cyprinidae; genus Sinocyclocheilus; species Sinocyclocheilus grahami. Next base: position 797,109 of record NW_015505742.1, on the reverse strand, counting down.
ATGATTCCACACTCAGTCACGGCGTCATCAAACTACGCCTTTGTCTATTTGTTTATTTTGAATACGCGCCCTCTAACGGGCGAAAATGACATATTGTGCCTTTAATACTATGTGGTTTAAAGTCCGGTATTGTTGTTTGTTGTAGGCATGAGGAGCTGTTGGCGAAGGGAGGCCTGTACTCTGACATGTGGCTAAAACAGCAGCAGGCGCAGGATTCAGACTCGGCCTCTGACACCGAGACCAAAGACAGGAAATCTGAGAAACTACAGCCACAAACATCCACTGCAGGACATAAGGGACATTAGGCACACGAGACATGCAATCAGATCTGGTTTTGTGTGCATTTTAAGCTCGTCCAATGCTGTTTTGCCATATTAGAATGATAATTATTTAGTATCATATTTTGTTTTCGCCAGTTCTTAAAAGTGATCCATGTTGCCTAAGGATTTATTTATTTATGAGATATTTAAGTCCTTTTTTATATTGCTTTTGCAATTACTTTTCACTCATTGCATTTATAATGCTTATTAATATGAGTGAAGACTGACCGAGTATTAAATAATGCTCTGACAATTATGCCTCCTTCCACTACTATAACTTAATTATGTTGAATGTACAGTGGGGGATATTTTATTTTAATCAGTCAGTGGATTTCTCTGGTTGCATTGATTTTCTTTGTAATAGCGAACATTCGGCAACTGATTGTAATTGTGTATATGATCTACATCAGAACAAATTGTAATTTTATTTGAAATGAATAATTATATTTCTGGTGCCATTGTATAGCAGTAAATACCAATATATGACTTTCTATACAGACTAAGATTAAGTTTAAATTTAGGACTAGGTTATAGGCCGGGAGGGGGGGGGGGCATCATTTCCTCAATCAATTTGCATGTTAATTTCTGATATGTGCACACTTTTTTAGGTTATGATCATTTGTGTGCTTAAAGATCATTTTGTCGTGCTGTATGTGTGGAGTGAGATTTATTGCTTAGATGCAATACTGCACAACTTCAGTTCAATTTAAGGGACATTGGAGCTTGCTCGGTTTGTAGGACTGACACTAAACTCAGGGGACAAGGTTGAAATGAGCCATTGGGGTGTTTTTGCTGTACTATGTAGATTTCCACACGAAGCTTTGTGGTCGTTTTTTAATGATTATTCAAAGAACGGGTGGAGAAATAGCCACTGACAGAATTTGACAGTCGTAACAGGATGGATAAAGTCTGTGAAGATTTTTTTGTATGTATTTTATTGTGCAATAAAGGCAACTGAGGGAATATGTTCTTTTATTGATCACATTGTTCTTTGCGTAAAATATTGTATGTTCATTAAAATGCCATATGTATTTCCTTTATATTTTGTTTAGAAATAAAAATACATGAAATAATAAAAAACAATATTTTGGTTATTACTGTTGTATTGTTCCTTAGAACGTTCAGCAACTTGCACTGAAAGAGACTTTCCTTTTTCTTTTCTTTTGTACACTAGGGGGCGCTTTACGGCCAAAAACAGGAAAACTATTGAGTCATTCAAATCTGTGCTTTTGTGTGTTATTGGAGATATTTTTTACACACCTGTCATGTAATCGTTTAAATCTGCTGCTCTATTACTGCCAAGTACTTGGCATATAAATAAAAATCTTGCTTGCGCAGTTTCAAATAAATTTATTTTAAAAACGTCATAGTGAGTAATCATAAACTACTGTGATTGGTCCATCAAAAATAGCGATGAGAAAAGTAACATGTACAGCGTTGTACCGTTGGTCCGTGATATTAGGAAACTTTAATTTTAAATTTTAATTATTTGCCATTATTAACCTTGGGATAGAAATACACAGCGATTAGGTAAGACATAAAACTATTTAGATATTTAACAAAAAAAAATTAAATTACACCAAAAAAATGTTTGACCCCAGGTCGGTCCAGCAGTCCCGCCCTGCGCAACTGAGCGCGTTGTCTTGCGTAACTCTGATCGTGAATACGTCTCGACGCAGCTGTCACGGCAGAGAGAGAGAGGGCGCCTCCACGACGCCTTCCTTCGGCCTTTCTGTGTTTTCAGTCCTTCTAAATTAATGCTGGAGACCCAAAATGGATTTTGGCGATTTGTTTGACGAGCGAACGTTCACCTTTTCTGACTTCCAGGAGTTCACGGTCAGTATCTCCGGTGTTTTTGTTCTAGCTGCGCTGTTTTGGCATTAGTTTCTCACGCGAAACTAATGTAAAAACTTTAAATACGTTTTAATGTCTTCTTTCATTTAAAGCCCAGAATAATATATATATATATATATATATATATATATATATATAATTATTTGCATGTTAAGTATTATTTTGATAATTAAATAATCGTATTTTATTATGGCTTAATTATTTGTTCATGTATGTAACACTGGACCACAAAACCAGTCATAAGTAGGGCTGCACAATTAATCGAATTTCTAATTGCGATTACAATTATGGATGCCACAATTACATAATCGTTCAAAGTGGCAATTAATCGTTCAAAGTCCACTTATGTTATTCGGCATGCTTAAGATGCGTTTTTTTCTTTCTACATGCTATCTTAAGGGTTTTTCCCATTATTTTAGTTTTAGTATAACATTATAATACCATTCATATTTTTACTTTTTTATAATTTAAAGAAGAAACCAATCCGATGTATAATTGACATTTGAGGCTTAATACTATTGAAAAGCACAACGTTTTTCAGTTAGTGTTTTCAGCTTGTTTATTTTCATGTAAAAATACGGCATGCAGTTGCATCAAACAATGGTATAAACATAATTCAATGTAAATTGTGATAATCAACCTTAATAATAAATGCAATTACCTTTTCAAGGGAATAATCGACAATTATGATTTTTGTCATAATCGTGCAGCCCTAGTCGTCAGGGTCAATTTTTTTAAATTGAGATTTATACATCATCTGAAAGCTTTCCATTGAAGTATGGTTTGTTATGATAGGGCAATATTTGGCCGAGATATTTGGACAACTATTTGAAAATCTGGAATCTGAGGGTGAAAATTGCCTTTAAAGTTGTCCAAATGAAGTTCTTAGCAATGCATATTACTAATCAAAAATTAAGTTTTGATACATTTATGGTAGGACATTTACAAAATATCTTCATGGAACATGATCTTAATATCCTAATGATTTTTGGCATAAAAGGAAAAATCGATAATTTTGACCCATACAATGTATTGATGGCTATTGCTACAAATATACCCATGCTACTTATGACTGGTTTTGTGGTCCAGGGTGTCACATATTTACAATTATTAGAATTTATTTTAAAATCTAAAATTAAATACAGGGGAGATATATTGCTCATATTAATACTTTGTCATAGCATAAAAATATTTTGGGTCATGCAAAGTTTCTATATCAATGAATTTCCAGATAGGGCCATGTTTGGGTATATTTTTTTTCATCATACATATTCTATTCATATAATAGTTTATTTTAATTGTGTGTACAGTACTGCTTGATCACTCATCATTGTATTTCCTCTAGATATTGCTGTGGAACTGCTCCAGAAATCTGCCCCAAGTCCCATAAGGAAACTCCACAAGAAATACGCTGCACACGTAGCCAGGTAGGATCGCCTTAAATCTTTGATTTCGAAATATAATCTCATTAATAAATATCGTGTGTGATGCATTTTCACAGAATTAATATAAAATAGTTTTTTGTTACAGGGAAGCATGTATATCTCCCTGCGCTATGATGTTGGCCTTGATATACATTGAAAGACTGCGACACAGAAATCCCGAATACCTGCAACAGATCTCATCCTCGGACCTCTTTTTGATATCCATGGTATGTATGCACATCCAAGGATTTTTACTTACCTTTTATTACCCTTATTAGCTTCTCTGAATTTCTAATGTTATCTCCAGATGGTTGCCAGTAAGTATTTGTATGATGAAGGAGAAGAGGAGGAGGTTTTCAATGATGAATGGGGCACTGCGGCCAAGCTGGATGTTCAAACTGTCAACACTTTGGAGATGAACTTCCTCAATGCGATCGTAAGCATGACAACTATGGCCATTTACAGTAGTTTGACTTTTGTCCTTTTATACACACTTATTAAGGCTAATACTAGATCTGGTTGCATTTCTGGTTGTGAGATTTCTATAGAAATTGATTTGAAACACGCCCTTTCTCATTTACAGGACTGGAACCTCTTCACTGAGCCCAGTGACTTCTTTAAAGTCCTCAGTCAGGTGGAAAGCAGGTTGGTTAACGTGCACTACTGTGTCGTAACCGTACATCTCAAATTATACTGAGTCATATGGTTTAAGTGAACACTCCTACTGGCCTGTAAGGGGTCACAGCATAGGCTACATCTTTGTTCTTCTTTTCAAAAAATCAAGGACGATTTTTAATGTCATGACCTGTTTAAATAGCCTATGAGTATTTAAGTCTTTTGCAACTGGACAGTGACTCACTTGGACTTAATGCGGTTGCCCTTTGCAGTCTAATCTGTTTATCAGAGTGAGTTGGATTAGCAGTACATTTCTCTTAAGTTGTGTGTCATGTGACAAAGTTCAAGGTCCTCACACATGCTTTTGTTGTTTGGTTATGATGTTCCAGTGTAAAAAGATCAATATTTTTGTCCTTGTAGCATTGCGGAGCGACAAGGAATGAAGCGAGGCTGGTTCACCTACACGGATCTCTGTGTCCTGTTGGAGCAAACCAATTGGAGGGAAGCTCTATCAGCTATCTACCAGCACTTTACCAAGGTCAATAATCACAGTTGAATCCATATAAACTCCTAAATACACCTAAAAGTAGTCCATATGATGTACACTGTATTCCAAGTCAACAAACATTTGCTGTTCTTAAATATAATTTTATTCAAATATGGCAAGACAGACGCCTGTTTTGACATCTCACTGGACATTGTCACAAAAACAGTAAATCAAAAATTTGGAGGGAAAAAAAATGTAATGTATATAATATACACTTTCAAGATTTTAGTTATTGGTTATGTACCAATATAAAATAATAGTAATTATATTATATAGTCACATTGTCATAATGACAACATTTTTATTATTACTAAATTCAGTTATTAAAATAAATATTACTATTGTAATTTCACTAAAATAAAAAAAGTTCTTAAATTGTAAAAAAAAAAAATTATACAGTACAGCTGTAAATTTACAGTAGTAATGTTTATGGCTCTCATAATTTCTTCAATTTCAAACATCACGTCTTTTATTTTCAACTTAAACTTTATATAGCGCCATTGAAAATAAAAATGGTTGACTAATGTGGTTTCCAATAAGTCCAAAGATAGTCAATAAATAATGTCATATTCAGAATAACAGATTTCAGACCTAAAACAAGACCAACAACTATTCAGTAAATCTGCTATGAATAAAAGCCAGAGAGAATAGCTATGTCTTGAGCTTTACTTTATAAAATCATATAAAAAGTAATTTTGGAAGAAAACTGCAGGAAGCCCTTAAAGGTTCGAGCAAAGGGTCTGAATACTTAGGACCATGTGATATTTCAGTTTTTCTTTTTTAATAAATCTGCAAAAATGTCAACAATTCTGTGTTTTTCTGTCAATATGGGGTGCTGTGTGTACATTGAGGAAAAAAAATTAACTTAAATGATTTTAGCAAATGGCTGCAATATAACAAAGAGTGAAAAATTTAAGGGGGTCTGAATACTTTCCGTACCCACTGTACGTCCAGTTTATAAGCACTTCACAAGTTGAGAAGATAGTTGACGCATGTTGCATTTCCAAATGCATGTTATAAGCGACCTAAGTTGCTGTGAACAGAACTGCTTTGAGACACTGAGAACACAAATTATGAGCCGCTCGCATGTAAATGAACGTGCTTCAACAGAAACTCGCGGCTACTATTTATTTAACTGAATCAAACCATTTGCGATCTAATAATCACACTAAGCCATGTTGCGATCTTCAGTTTTATTTCAGTTAATCGTGCAGTGCTATCTCTAACCCTTTGCTGTGTTCTTTACCTTCCCTGCAGGTTACCTGTATATTTGGTCTCCTGTACTTGACTAGCGTAGCCGGTCTCATCGCTTCTTCCGCCGTCATCATCCACCAGCTCGGCCGTCTTCCCAATACCAGCCGCACTTACTTGGACCCGATGAAGCACACATCCATTCAGACACCAGCACTTCTCCCCGAGCTCTTGCCGGACACACCACGCCCAACCTCAAACCTCCACTGCTGCGTCCTGACCAATGACAGTTTGAAGCCGCGGCCCACCGCTGTGCCAGATCAGCCCGGTTCTACCTCTTCTTCCTATCAGAATATGGTGCCTTGTCTCTGGGGCTCCATCATCTCTGCTCTTTCCTACTCAAACCCCTCGTCAGACATCCAGCCACAAGACTGTTTGGTGTCTGAAGTGATCTGTTACAGTCACATGAGCGGTTTCCCTGAATGTGCAATAGCTCGCAATGGCTCGGCGCCTCTTTCCTCTCCGTGGTATGCTCGTCTCACAGCACTTTGGCTTGGGTTTGCTCCATTTAGTGAAAGCCTAATATTTTCAGACCCCCATCTTAGCTCCATGCCACCTTTTCAAAGATGTTGCCCAGAGACGACTTTGCCATTTGGGAAATCGCCATCTCTTCTCATGCCCGGCTAGATGAGTCTTAAAGTAAAATAAAACCAGCAAAGTTTACATGCGCAGTCAGCTCTCTCGGTTTTCTTTAATGTTGCATACGAACCAGCCAGATGGCTTGGTTATAACCGGGTTGTGGTGGGATATCAGTATGTTGGGGGAAGGTTGTAAAGAGGTTTTTTTTTACAGAAGTGGCATATGCTGATTGACAGTTAGAATTTTGATGTGTGATGCAGTGTGCGCTAATGCAGTATGAATGAACAGGCTTTCTTTTCTTTCGCTTTTCGGATGGGTTTGGTTGGTTTTAGATGTTCTGTGAAACCTCTAAAGCATCCAAGCAAAAAGAATGGCAAGTGGTTACGTAAGTTAACAAAAGGCTCTGCTGTTATGCGCGGAAGTGCGTGTTCTTGTTTTGAATAGTTCGCATGGTTTTGCGCAACATGCCAATGTCCTGAGGAGGACTGTTTTGTTTTAAAGTTCCTTCCTGTGAAAGCCTTTATTTTCAAGTTGGGAAATAGTTAGAATTTAAGCCTGGTTTTGTTCACTTTGGTTCAGAAAGGAAGGGTAGGAGAAAAACAGAAAGGGATCAGTTTTACAATGTCAGTTATACAATTTATTTAGGTTGTAATGGTCAGATAGTTGATGCCATGCCTCGTCCACAAAGTGTTCATCGTATATTGCTTTAGTTTGTAGTAACAATCCTCAATATTTTGATATCCTCAAGTAGTAAAATATTGCAGAGCAGGCTAATTGAATAGATTTGGGTTCATTACTTGACTTTGTTAATGAGTTTAATTTTGGCTTTATTTTATGTTCTTTAAACAATGTAATTAAGCAAATGGTATTAATATTATTAAGACTTGGACATAAAAGTACCCTTTAATACCTGATTTAAAGATCTCTTACATATCCACCATTATTTCTTAATGGCTTCCAAAGTCTGTTAACTATTTTTTGTACACTTTGTATAGAAATAATAAAAGAACATACAGCTGCAACAATGAAAAGAATAAAAACATTCATCTCAGTCTTGACTTTTGTATCTTTCTTAATATTGATGGTTTTTATAGTATGATGAAATATAAATATTTTAAGCATGCAGATTGTATATTGCCTTAAAGTTATTTTATTGTGACTGATATGTTGTTACAGTTTTGTTAATATTTCGAATTTAATTTTTTATTAATTTTAACTTCAGTAATTTTCACATTTTTCTATATATGTTTTCTTAATTTTTACTTTTAGTTATTTGGTTACACTTTATTTTAAGGTGTCCTTGTTACAGTGTAATTGTATATTTAAGTACTGAGTAGTATTAATTAACTACATGCACTTATTATATGGTTAGGGTTTTTCTTAGGGTTACTTGCATGCAATTATGCATAATTTATTGTTATCATAATAGTAGGTGTGTAACAAGGACACCTTTAAATAAAATGTTGCTATTATTTTAGCACTATAACCTAAACTGAATGAACGTCCTTGCTTTGGCTGCAATAAAATATATATACGTGTGTGTGTGTCTGTGTGTGTGTGCGTGTGTGTGTGTCTGTGTGTGTGTGTGCGTGTGTGTCTGTGTGTGTGTGCGTGTGTGTGTGTGTGTCTGTGTGTGTGTGTGTTCGTGTGTGTATCTGTGTGTGTGTCTGTGTGTGTGTGTCTGTGTGCGTGCGTGTGTCTGCGTGCGTGCGTGTGTCTGCGTGTGTGTGTGCGCGCGTGTGTGTGTGTGTGTGTCTGTCTGTGTGTGTCTGTGCGTGTGTCTGTGTGTGTGTCTGTGTGTGTGTGTGTGTGTGTGTCTGTGCGTGTGTCTTAGCACGTCAGCTGTCTTAACCGCAGCTTGTGTACTGCATCATCACTGTGTCTGTCACGCGACTCTGTTGCCCTTTCTGTTGACTGTCGTCACTCCTCCTTTTATCCTTCCGGAGCTCCTCTGTGGGAGGTTAGCATTTACTCCATAGACATATAAATACCTAGACGCCTCATTGGCCGCTGGATCGTACGTCAACGTTGCCGCCATCTTGGTGCGGGCATCTTTTCCATCATTCTCATAAGTGGACTCGAGAAAATGCCTTAGTCGTTAACTATTATAAAAATGTTATACTACTGTAAATATATTATTTACTGTTACATCTTACACATATATTTGCTGAACTGTTGTACCAAATCACATATGTATTTTCATAAAGCCATCAGTTATCTTTGTTATTGTCTGTTTTGGAGTATGTACCTGTAAATAATTGCATCAATTTAGTGCTATAAAAATATAGAAAGG